>NC_064623.1:212163515-212463515 GCF_023898315.1 Schistocerca nitens | reverse complement strand
TACAGAGTAGATTTCTAGTCTCCAGAAAAGTCATTATACTCGAACATAATACGTGTTCCAAAATTCTACAACTAATAGACATTAGAGATATAGGTCTATAGTTCTGCACATCTGTTCGACGTCCCTTCTTGAAAACAGGGATGACCTGTGCTCTTTTCCAATCCTCTTCTAGAGACCTACGGTACACCGCTGCAAGAAGGGGGGCAAGTCCCTTCGCGTACTCTGTGTAAAATTGAACTGGTATCCCATCAGGTCCAGCGGCCTTTCCTCTTATGAGCGATTTTAATTGCTTCTCTATCCCTCTATCATCTATTTCGATATCCACCGTTTTGTCATCTGTACGACAATCTAGAGAAGGAACTACAGTGCAGTCTTCCTCTGTGAAACAGCTTTGGAAAAAGACATTTAGTATTTCGGCCTTTAGTCTGTCATCCTCTGTTTCAGGACCATTTTGGTCACAGAGTGTCTGGACATTTTGTTTTGATCCACCTACCGCTTTGACACAAGACCAAAATTTCTTAGGATTTCCTGCCAAGTCAGTACATAGAACTTTACTTTCGAATTCATTGAATGCCTCTCGCATAGCCCTCCTCACACTACATTTCGCTTCACGTAATTTTTGTTTGTCTGCGAGGCTTTGGCTATGTTTATGTTTGCTGTGAAGTTCCCTTTGCTTCCGCAGCAGTTTTCTAACTCGGTTGTTGTACCACGGTGGCTCTTTTCCATTTCTTACGATCTTGCTTGGCACATACTCATCTAACGCATATTGTACGATGGTTTTGAACTTTGTCCACTGATCCTCAACACTATTTGTACTCGAGATACAACTTTTGTGTTGAGCCGTCAGGTACTCTGCTTTTTGTCACTTTTGCTAAACAGAAAAACCTTCTTTAATATTTCTATTTACGGCTGAAATCATCGATGCCGTAACCGCTTTATGATCGCTGATTCCCTGTTCTGCGTTAACTGTTTCAAATAGTTCGGGTCTGTCTGTCACCAGAAGGTCTAATATGTTATCGCCACGAGTCGGTTCTCTGTTTAACTGCTCAAGGTAGTTTTCAGATAAAGCACTTAAAAAAATTTCACTGGATTCTTTGGCCCTGCCACCCGTTATGAACGTTTGAGTCTCCCAGTCTATATCCGGCAAATTAAAATCTCCACCCAGAACTATAACATGGTGAGGAAACCTACTCTAAATATTTTCCAAATTATCCTTCAGGTGCTCAGCCACAACAGCTGCTGAGCCAGGGGGCCTATAGAGACATCCACTTACCATGTCTGAGCCTGCTTTAACCGTGACCTTCACCCAAATCATTTCACATTTCGGATCTCCGCCAATTTCCTTCGATACTATTGCACTTCTTATCACTATAAACACGCCTCCCCCTTCACTGTCCAGCCTGTCTCTGCGGTATACATTCCAATCTGAGTTTAGGATTTCATTACTGTTTACATCTGGTTTCAGCCAACTTTCTGTCCCTACTACTATATGGGCGTTGTGACCGTTTATTAATGAGAGCAGTTCTGGGACCTTTCTATAGACCCTCCTGCAGTTTACTATTAGCACATTAATATTGTTATTCCCTGTTGCATTTTGCCTACTCCTACCTTGCCGCATCTCAGGAGGCGTCTTGTCGGGCATAGGGAGGGAATTCTCTAACCTAAAAAACCCCCATGTGCACTCCACACGTACTCCGCTACCCTTGTAGCCGCTTCCGGCGTGTAGTGCACGCCTGACCTATTCAGGGGGACCCTACATTTCTCCACCCGATAGCGGAGGTCGAGAAGTTTGCACCCCAGATCTCCGCAGTATCGTCTGAGCCTCTGGTTTAAGCCTTACACTCGGCTCCAAACCAGAGGACCGCGATCGGTTCTGGGAACGATACTACAAATAGTTAGCCCAGATTCCACCCCGCGAGCGAGGCTTCCCGCCTTCACCAATTCCGCCAACCTCCTGTAGGAACTGAGGATGACCTCTGAACCCAGACGGCTGGAGTCATTGGTGCTGACATGAGCAACAATTTGCAGTCGGGTGCACCCAGTGCTCTCTATCGCCACCGGCAGGGCCTCCTCCAGATCTCGGATGAGACCCCCCGGGAAGCAGACAGACTGAACACTGGCCTTCTTCCCCGACCTTTCCACTTTTTCCATAAGGGGCTCCATCACCCGCCCAACGTTGGAGCTCCCAATAACTAATAAACCCCTCCCCCCGTGTGCCTTCTCAGACCTTGCTGAAGGAGCAGCCACATGTCCACTCACAGGCAGAGCGGGCGATGCCTCACGGCCAGCCTCCACATTTACCCTCCGCCTTGTGCGCCGCGAACGCCGCTGAACCCGCCACTCCCCTTGGGGAGAGAGTGGCCCAACCGCACCCGGTACCCGCGAAGATGTCTCGACAGCAGGGACAATGGGTGAAGCAGGTAACACCTGGGATGTACCACGCGACGCACCAGACTCCCCCACTGCCGCTACACTCGGAGGCTGCAGCCTGAAGACGGCTGACCGTGGCCATCAACACGTTCAGCTGTTCGCGAACAGTGGCCATCTCCTCCTGCGTCCGTACACAGCAGTCACACATCCTATCCATCCTAAGGAAGAGAGTTAAGCAACTTTTAACTAGACTGCTAATTCACTAAAGGCGGCTGATTATTGACTAAACTGTGATTTCCTAGACAACTGAAGATCTAGAACAATGACTGCTGATGAAAAGGTGGCTAATTGAGACAAGCTCAAAGCTATTCACTTATGTTAATGAGAAAATATTAAACTGTTCTAACTGCCCCTCTTATTCGCTGCAGAAAAAAGAATTTCTGTAGGCTATATGTGACAACTTGCACCATAAGCGTCCTACCAATAAAATATCACTCCAACTTCTTCCAGATAAATATCTCTCTTAAAAGCAAATATTCTCATGAGTTTACTAACCTTCCAAGCAAAATATTAAAAGCATTTTCTTCTGATATGGCTAGTGTATTCAGAAATATATTTAATGCACTGCATTGCTTTTACAATGTAGCTTTCCTGACAGACTAAACTATGTCGCTGTCAGACCCCTCTGTAACTAGTAAGACAGTCATTAACAACTATCACCTGATTTCACTATTAACCTCTTCCTCAAACATTCCGGAAAAGGTAATGTATTTCATAATGGTAGAGCATATCAACAAATATAAGATTCTGTATCAGTCATAATTTGGATACCACAAGAACCTCTCCACTGAACATGCTATCTACCATTTCAGTAATTGTGTATTAAAATACCTGAATGATGAGATTTTGCCTAGATGTTTATTCTGGAGCAAATGACAAAATTTGTTAGGAGCAAATTAAAGTTTATGATTTTTTACATACAGTGAGCACATGGTTCCCTTCTCATTTCATTAATATGAAGCAAAGTGTCACACAGCTCTTGTGATGAATAGTCTTCTTACCATCGGCATTCCACAGGTTTCAAGTCTGAAACCACTCCTCTTCTCCCTATATGTAAATTATCTTTCATCTTACTCCAATAAAGCAGAAATAATATTGCATTTTCGTGCTGATGTAAGCACCGTAATCAAGTCCAACAGAGCTCTGCTCTTGATCGGAACATGAATTAGAAATCAAATATTATAGATGTTCTCTAATGCTTAACTTCAGTAGCATTTTCTCTACATGTAATAGCTGACTTTGCTGATGAAAGCATTAGAAAATTAGCTTACACTGCATACTTCCATTCATTGATGTCGCATGGAATAATTTTCTGGGGCAATTCCATACAGGCCCAAAGTGTTCATTAAGCAGAAATATGCTGTAAGGATATTCTTTCACAATCTTGAAGTATGTTGTGAAGAATCAGGCACAATTTGAAAACAGTTGCATTCATAAATATAACACTATGAACAAAGACAATATTATGAAAAGGACAGTTACTACTAACCATACAACAAAGATGCTGAGTTGTATGTAGGCACAACAATGTCAAACAAAGCTTTTGGCCAAACAGGCTTTCATCAGAATCAGACAAAACACACACACACACACACACACACACACACACACACACACACAAATGCAACTCACATACACATGACCACGTCTCTGGCTGCCAAAGAGAGGGTCTGGCTGTGGCAGCCAGAGACGTGGTCATGTGTATGTGAGTTGCATTTTTGTGTGTGTGTGTGTGTGTGTGTGTTTTGTCTGATTCTGATGAAAGCCTGTTGGGCCAAAAGCTTTGTTTGACATTTTTGTGCCTACCTACAACTCGGCATCTTTGCTGTATGGTTAGTAGCAACTGTCCTTTTCATAATATTGTCATTATTCCATCCCGGATTTCCCATTGTTTGATTTTACACTTCGAACAAAAATAGATTCAACTATCCACAAAGTTAACTTACTTTTGCACAAAAAGGAGTGAGGTACACAGCCAAAAAAATATTTTATCTTATCTCTTGTGAATTAAAAATATTGGTAGATAATTGAAGGCTTAAAACCAAACTTAAATAATTTCTCCTTGACAATTCCTGTATATCCTATTGATAAATTGATGAGAAGATAGTACCTAAGTGGCTGGGTTACTTTTACCAATTCTGTGACACATTAAGCTTTACGAATTCAGTTGTGTAAACAGCCAGCATGCGACCATGTTTTCACAGAGAAAATGTTTCTTATTTGTAAACCTATTAACATGTTCCAAACCATGGCAAGCTGTCATGAACATGAGCCATGGAACATGCTAAATCAAACTAACCGAGGCTTATGAAGAACAGACAATGATCACTAGAAGAGCAGAAATGAGTTCCTATTTTGTACTACTTTACATAGATTAGTTTGTTACTTTACATAGATTAGTTTTTAATATTGTAGTATGTTGCATTTTCTTTGCAGTTAATTTACATAAAATCTTCGTGTATGTATGAATAACATCCATACAATGTTTATTGTCTGTTGCTGTTGTTGTGGTCTTCAGTCTGAAGACTAGTTTGATGCAGTTCTCCATGCCACTCTATCCTGTCTGAGCCTCTTCATCTCCAAATAACTACTGCAAACCACATCCTTCTCAATCTGCTTATTGTATTTATTTCTTGGTCTCCCACTACAATTTTTACCTCCCCTCCCCCCCCCGCGCACACACACACACACACACACACACACACACACACACACACACACACTCACTCACTCTCTCTCTCTCTCTCTCTCTCTCTCTCTCTCTCTCTCTCTCTAAACTGGTGATCCCTTGACGTCACAGAATGTGTCCTATCGACCAATCCCTTCAAGCTGTGCCACAAATGTCTTGTATCCACAGTTCTATTCACTACTTCCTCATTAGTTATGTGATTGACCCATCCAGTCTTCAACATTCTCCTATAGCACCACATTTCAAAGGCTTCTATTCCATTTGTGTCTAAACAATTTATCATCCATGTTTCACTTTCTTACATGGCTACACTCCAGACAAATACCTTCAGAAAAAACTTCCAAACACATAAATCTATGTTTTATGTTAACACTCTACTTTAATATCCTCTCAACTTTGGCCATCATTAGGCATTTTGCTGCTCAAATAGCAAAACTTATCTACTACTTTAAGTCTCTCATTTCCTAATGTAATCCCCTTTGGATCATCTGATTTAATTAGCGTACATTCCATATTCTTGTTTTGTTTCTGTTGATGTTCATCTTATGTCTTGTCCATTCTGTTCAACTGCTCTTCCGAGTCCTTTTCTATTTCTGACACAATTACAATGTCATCAGCAAACCTTAAAGTTTTTACTTTTTTCTCCCTGAACTTTAATTCATACTCCAAATTTTGTTTGGTATCCTTTACTGCTTGTACAGATTGAATAACATGGGAGATAGGCTACAGCCCTGCCTCAATCCCTTCTCAACCACTGCCTCCATTTCATGCCCCTCTTCTCTCATAACCACCATCTGGTTTCTGTAGAAGTTGTAAACAGCCTTTCACTCCCTGTATTTTACTCCTGCCACCTTCAGAATGTCAAAGAGAGTACTCCAGTTAGCTTTGCCAAAAGTTTTCCCTAAGTCTACAAATGCTATATGTACATTTGTCTTTCCTTAACCTGGCTTCTAAGATAAGTATTAGGGTCAGTATTGCCTAGCATGTTCTTACATTTCTCCTGAATCCAAACTGATCTTCCCCAAGGCTGACTTCTATCAGTTGTTCCATTCTTCTGTAAAGAATTAGTGCTAGTATTTTGCAACCATAACTTATTAAACTGATAGTTCAGTAATTTTCACAGCATTTTGACTATTTTTCGACCGTGACTGTCTCAGAAAATATTTAAACGTTTTTAACTGCCGCTATCAGTCACAAAATTTGTTAACTAATGTATTATTTACTGTGTGACATGTTTCGAGGGTACACCTCATCCTCAGGCAATATGGCACTACAAAAACAATTTCACAATAGAAACATGCAGACGTTAAACAGTCTTTTCATAAATGCTGTGGTGATCCTGTTGTGAAAATTTGTGAACAGTGATTAAGAAAGCCAAGAGAGCCACAGAAATGGATACACCTCAGCTCATCAGAACTAGACTGCTACTCCATAAGAACAAAGTGAGTGACTGTTACAAAACATTTTCATGCACACATCAGTCCAGCTTGCAGTGTGACATTGCCTCTTACTAGGTTTTCTCTTCTTCCACAGTATGACCACAGCATTTATGAAAAGACTGTTTAACATTGGTATGTTCCTATTGTGAATTAATTTGTGTAATGCCATATAGCCTGAGGATGGGGTATACCCTCTGAGCCATGCGTGGCTCATGTTCATGCCATCTCTTATTTAATATCCTGTTTTTTCCATACTGTTACCTCGTTATGCTAATTTCAATTACTGGTGTCACTGACTTGTTGCCTTGCCTGCCCGTGAGTGGCAGCACCAGTGCTTATCGACATAGGCCCTCCGGTATTAACTTTGCTGGATTGCTATTACTTCCTGGTCGTCGTGTGTTGACCAGTCAGTTGGAACACACCAGCAGTGGTGTTCGGACCTGGTAGTCTGACAGTTGGGATGCATCAGAAGTTCGGTCGGGTTGGAGTGGCAGTGAGGTTCGGATAGCCACGACTCGCCCGACCGTTGCCGGCACACACGGCTCAAGTGTGAACGGTCTCGGTTGATCATCGACTGGTCATCTTACCGGACGACGTGTATTTGCTTGCCGATCGCTTATTGGTTGCCGGTGTGTATCTCAACTCGTGGTTCGTCCTTGTGATTGCACAGTAACTGCTTTTAGCATTCGTCACGTTCTTCGTCCAAGTGTTTGTGAAATTGTATGTAGCCTGTGATGTCAACTGCCCAGTTGTTTTAGTGCTGTCTCCATGCTGATGTGTAGCAGTTGGTCGATTGGGGCAGTCACGTCGTAGCACCAGTGGGGCATGCAGTGCCAGAGAGGCACGGATAGCCATCACTCGCCGACGATTGCCGACACATTTGATACGAGTGGGAATGACTTTGGTGGATTGTCAGTCGGTCGTCTTGTCGGATGACGTGTATTTGGCCGGTGATCACTTATAGGTTGCCTGTGTCTACCGACTCGTGAATAGTCCTTGTTATTGCACAGTCACTGCCATTAGCATCATCTAGTTCTTCATGCTAGTGTTCGTGAAACTGTGGGTAGTTTATGTGAGTTTGACTGACAACTTAATTTAAATGTTGTCGGCATACTGGTTCTGAACTGGTCAGTTGGCGTGGAGTAGCGAGGAAGGACAGGACAGCCATCACTCACCCGACAATTGCCGATACACACGTTTGAGTGGCAACAACCTTGTTTGACCGTTTGGTCGGTCCTCTAATTAAACAACATGTATTTGGGTCGTCGTCCACCACTTATGGGTTGTCTGTGATCCATTCTTGTTGTTGTTCCACTGTCTCTGCTGTTAGCATCATTTGAGTTTTGGTGCAAGTGTGGAGCGGAACTGATCTCTGTCGGTTGGGTTGCCGTTGGATCGAGAATGGTTGGGCCGACGCCTGTTTCACCTAAGCGAGCGTTAGTGTTTGAATTCCAGGCCGACCCTCGAACATCTGAGTGCCTTTGGGTGTACTGCCTTTTTTTATTTGTTCTTGTTGTTTGTACTTGTATGGCTTCTAGCTGATTTTTACATTAAGATTGTTTTGCCCTTAAGGCATAAGATTCTTTAGGCTTTCAGCCTAATTTAAAGAACTGTTTCACGTAAGGCCTTTGGCATTTTAAAAATTTTAATGTTGTTGAATTTTAAGTGTTGGGCTTTCAGCCAATTTTGGATTCAAATTGTTTGCTCTGAAAATCTCAGATTCTTTGGGCCGTCAGCCTAAATAAAGAACTTTTGTAAGATAAGGCTTGCCTTTTAAATTTCTGATTATGCTTGCATTTTAAGTTATTGGCCTTCAGCCGTTTTAAAATTAAAGTGGCTTTCAGCCAGTAATTAAGTCCCAAAAATTAAAGCTGTGTGTTAAAAAAAATTCTTAAGGTTCTTGTAATGTTTTATCAAGTAAATAAAGTTGTATGTTCAAGTGTAACCTGACAGCCACTTATTTTGACCCCTTTCCACAATTTAAACTAACTGTCCTGTCCTGCAGGTTCAGCAGGGCGTCTCACCCTCAAAACATGTCACACAATAAATAAATAATACATTAGTTAACAAATTTTATAGCTGGTAGCAGTAGTTAAAAACCTTTACATAATTTTCACACCACTCAGCAACAGCTTTCTTTGGAATTGGAGTTACTACATTCTTCTTGAATTTGGAGGGTATTTCGCCTGTCTCATACATCTTGCGCATCAGATGGAAGAGTTCTCTCATGTCTGGCTCTCCCATAACTATAAGCAGTTCTGATGGAATGTTGTCTACTCCTGGGCCTTGTTTCAACTTAGATCTTTCAGAGCTCTGTCAAATTCTTCTCGCAGTATCCTATCTCTCATCTAATCTTCATCTACGTCCACTTCCCTTTCTATAATATTGCCTTTAGGTTCATCCCACTTGTATAGACCCTCCATATATTCCTTCTACCCATCCTTTCTTTGCTTAGGACTGGTTTTCCATTTGAGTTCTTCATAATCATACAGCTGCTTCTCTTTACCCCAAATCCCTCTTTAATTTTCCTGTAGGTGGTATCTATTTTTCCCCTATTGTAATATGTTTCTAAATCCTTACACTTGTCCTCTAGCCATACTGCGCTTCCTGTAACTCTCAATTTTTAAACATCTGTATTCCCTTTCTCCAGCTTAATTTGCTGCATTTTTAAATTTTCTCCTTTCATCAATTAAATTTAATTTCTAGTTGGCCTCATCTTTTTACCATTTGATTCTCTGCTGCCTTCGCTATTTCTTCTCTTAAAGCTACCCATTTGTTTACAACTGTATTCCTTTCCCCTATTCTCAACTGTTGCCTAATGCCCCCTCTGAAACTCTCAACAACCTCTGGTTCTCTCAACTTATTAAAGTTCCATCTCCTGAATTTCCAACTGTTTTGCAATTTCTTCAGTTCATTACCAATAAATTGTGGCCCAAGTCCACACTTCCCCCTTGGACATGTCTTACAGTTTAAATTCTGGTTCCTAGATCTCTGTCTAACCATTATATATTCAATCAGAAACCTGCTGGTGTCTCTAGGTTTCAACCACATATGCAGGCTTTATTCTTAAACCAAGTGTTAGCAATGATTACATTATGTTCTGTGCAACCAGGCGTGTTCCTCTTTCATTCCTTTCCCCCACCCCATATTCATCTACTATTTTTCTGTTATGGAATTTCAGTCCCTCATCCCAATTAAAATTTCATCTCCTTTAACTATCTGAATAATTCCTTTAATGTCATAATACATTTCTTCAATCTTTTCATCATCTGCAGAGCTAGTTTGCATATAAACTTGTACTACTGTGGCAGGTGTGGGCTTCGCCTCTATCTTGGCTATGATAATGCGTTCACTATGTTCTTCATACCAGCTTACCCACATTCCTGTTTACTTATTTATTATTACACTCACTCCTTCATTATGCCTATTTCACTTTGTACTTATCACCTTGTACTCATCTGAGCAGATGCCTTATTCCTCCTGCTGCCAAACTTCACTAATTCCCATTATATCTGACTTCAACCTATCCACTCCCCTTTAAGTTTCTAACCTACCTGACTGATTAAGGAACCAAAATTCCATACTCCGATCTGTAGAATGCCAGTTTTGTTTCTACTAATGACAACATCCTCCTGAGTAGCCCCCTCTGGAATATTTTACCCAAGAGGATGCTATCATCATTTAACCATGCGGTAGAGCTGCAAGTCGTCAGGAAAAATTACAGCTGCAGTTTGACCTTGCTTTCAGCCATTTGCAGTATCAGCACAGTGAGGCTGTTTTGGTTGATGTTGCAAGGCCAGAGCAGTCAATCATCCAGACTGTTGCCCGTGCAAGTACTGAACAGGCTGCTGCCCCTCTTCAGGAACCACATGTTTGTCTGGCCTCTCAATAAATACCCCTCTGTTGTGGTTGTACTTACAGTACAGCTATCTGTATCGCTGAGATACACAAGCAAGGTCCGTGGTTCATAGGGAAAGGGGGGGGGGTGTTTATTGTCTGCAGAGGGGTTAATAATAAATTTACACTTTTAATAACAGGATAATACCACATCAAGTGGTCTTCGACTGACCATCTCCAGTTTCAATCAAATTTCATGTTGATGTTCCCTATAGAGAAAACCTAAACTAGGCACAAATTGAGCTCAGATGCAAAAATTAAATGTTTTAGGATGGTTTCACTGGTAGGCTAAGAAAAATGAGAGCTCTATAGTAGTTTTGGCCAAATTTAAGATGGCTTAAAATTGAAACTAGTAGTAATTGAAAATATAAAGGGGTAATAAAGTCCAGGAACACTTTCAATTATTGATTACACAAGAACTAAACACTGAACGGATGTCAAACATATTGCATTTTGAGAAGAAACTCTGAAAGTTTTTCTTTTTTTTTAACAGTCGATATGCGAACCATGAGTGACTGGCAGACGTCAATATGGTAATAGAATTCTTACCATACCCGTTCAAGCATGTCTCCCATGTGCGCTCCACATTCTCTTCACTCACACTCGGACGTCCGCTTCTCTTTGCCGGGCATAAGCAACCTGCCTTAATGAATTTGTTGTGCCAATGGTGAATGGCCTTCCTTGTTGGTGGCTTCTTACCACATTTGGTTCTAAACATCCATTGAACAGCTGAACCACACTGTTTTTGTCGAACTCCAACACACAGAAAGTTCGCTCCGCACCTAAACTCGCCATATTGGTGACTAGCGCTGACTATCGGCGATTTACTAAACTATGCTGTGGCAGTATACATGAAAAAAGCGTTCAGGGTTTCTCTTCAAAATGACATATGTATGATACCTGTACAATGTTTGGTTCTTGTGCAATAAATAATTCAAAGTGTTCCCAGACTTTATGTACACCCTGTATATTTGGTTCAGATGAATTTCTTTCATTACACAACCATTTTTTTTTAATTTCAGGGCTATAACATTCAGCATTTTCATGCTACATGAGGTCAGATTTGAGGAACAGTTGAACATGACAATTTTTCAACCATTTTGGGGTTTCAGTACTCTTTGTACAAAGCACATTGAGATCCATTTAGCATGTTTGCAGAGAAGTTAGTTGTTATCAATGTTACCAAACTGCAGCAGTTATTGTGAGTATTATAGAGGTTGTTAAAGTGTAAACATGCAATTAATTTATCAAATTTCTTTGCACTTTCATGCCATGCTACTAAATATTACCACTTGTTTTCTTACTTTTTTGTTGATTAGAAAGTGTTTCTTTACTAAAAAAAGTTTTGTTTGCTTTGAAGACTCAGCGGATAAGATTTATAAGATGATCTTCAAAGTTATAGAGTCAAATACCCTGGTGTCAAAAATTAGAGCAGCAGACAGAAATTTTCCACGGCTGCATTCATTTTGCCACAAAACAGTATAAACAGGTGACAGTAGAGTAGAAACAATGTAAAGGAAGCAGAATGTAAACAACTGCAACATGCATAATGGTAGACAAATATTTTGTTTTGTTTTTTCCAGCTTAACGGATTTGCACACACATTCCCAAAACTGGTTAATGTGCTCGGTATGGGGTGTGACCACATCTGGCACCCATACAGGCCTGACAATGATGGGGGGCATTCTGCCTCACGTTGAGGTAATAATGCACATTCTCTCTTGAAGAGTGGTTGGTGAATTCTGATGTGACGCAAATCATCTCCCTAGTGCTTCCCAGACATGCTCTATAGGATTCAAACCGAAGAGTGAGCAGGCCACACCATGCATACAATATTTTCCATTTCCAAGAAAACATCAACAACCCGTGCTCCATAAGGTCGAGCATTATTATCCATCAATAAGGAGTATGCGCCTACAGCACCTCGTGACAGCCGCAGGTTGACAGTCTGTATGTTTAACACATGGATTAAACACAAGATTGGGAAATAGTGGTTTGTTGCTTTAATTTCAGACACCAGTGTATTTGTAAACTGTCATATATAAGTTTCTATACCTATTTGTAATTTTCAGGTCCTGTAATGTTGTGGGTTTGCTACTTTTTTAATATTTATTATATCTAATCATATTCATGAAATTATGACACATGGGAAATGTCCAAAAAGGAGAACAGACTACAATTCAACAATAAATGACTTGTATAAAATGAAACACATTCACGCACTGTTGATTCCAGATGCACACTGGCTGACGTATGCTGTGTTATAATTTGTAGTGGCAGTCTAATCGTTAGGGTGATAATTATTGATGCTGCCACCAGATGTGTCTGGAAACCGCTATGGGTGGATATGGCTAGCACGTGAAAAAGTACATTTGTACAAATAGGTTTTTTTCTAATTATAATCATAAATTATTAACTTTTGAGTTCTTCTTTGCCAGTTTAGTTGTTGAGCCTACAATACAAGTACAACTTTCTTGTTTAGAAGGTAAACGTAAGGTGTTTAAAATTATGGTGTGTACACAAATGAATCAAGATGTGGGCACTGACATAATCATCTCACACAACTGGTTGTTTGGAAAATTCAGAGTATCATCAGGCCTTTCTTATCGCTTAAGAAACTGGTGTATCACTAACTAGATTCCGAACTGATCAACAAAGATTGTTGATACCACACCACATCCTGTTTATGACAATGAAACAGATTCAATGATCTGCTTCTAATATTAAGCCTTATTTCTCGCTCAGTTTGAGCCCTTACCAAAAATGAAGAAGAGAAAAATAAAAATAGGTCATCAAATTGGCTTATTTGCTTTTGATAAAACAAGAGCAGCTGAACTAATAAATAAAACAAAAATCATGTTCATTATGTCAGGATGAAGTCACAATAAACCCTTTGCTCTGTTATCCTCCTGAAAGGTTTAACATGGTGATAAAGAAATGGAAACAGCAGAAAGAATCAACTGTACTTTCCCAGATCTTGGCCATTCTCCTCTAAAATTGTCAGAAAGTCTCAAAACAAGATTCAAAAGCCTACATAAAGAGCAAGATTAATCAGGTATAAAGTGAAATTTGTGGTCGGATTGCAGGATCTGATGGCTTTAAGCCACATACATTTTTCAGCAAAATTATAATAATCAGTAATGATGATATTCTTTTTTGTTATGATGACCTGAAGTGAGTTGAAATAAAAAAAAAATGTGTTTCTTCATACTGAGATTAGTAAATGTTGACAGCTGCTACAAAATGTTGGTCAGTACCATGCTGTGGCTTCACAAGTCTTTTCTGATAACATAAAAACTATGGTTTCTAGCTTTCTTTG
This sequence comes from Schistocerca nitens, assembly GCF_023898315.1. NCBI lineage: Eukaryota > Metazoa > Arthropoda > Insecta > Orthoptera > Acrididae > Schistocerca > Schistocerca nitens. Next base: position 212,449,741 of record NC_064623.1, on the reverse strand, counting down.
AGTAAGATGAGTTAGATTAGAAGTGTCTTACATGGGCTGTTAAGTGTAACAAGAATAAAATTTTTGTAAGAGCTGTAAATCATAAGATTAATGAATGCTTTGGGAATGCTTGACAGAAGTATTTTCAAGCTCATAATTTGAACCTTATCTGTAGCATCTCCAAAATGAAAAAAAAAAGTTCAGTAGAAAAACACCTGCTCTCTCTTAATAAGTAGAAATAAAAAAATAGGTGGTGTTAATATTTACCAATTTTGAATCAAAATATGTAGAAACTTAATAAAACTGAACTGTGAAAACTGTGTTGAGCAAAAAAGTTGTGTATGTATTCATACGTATATTTATATACATTCAGCACCAGATTCCACTTTAAGCAGCCTTCTTGTTTTCCAAAACTATTGTAAATCCCATAAATCTTTTAGTTCTCCACTGAAAGCCTCATAAAACCAGGATTTATTTAGTACCTCAAATTTTGCGCATATTTGTTTCTATTCTACAAGGAATAACTAAGTAAAATTCCATTCACGGTGGATATCGGTAAGTAGGAGCCGCTGACACGCTTCCTATGGATGTCCCAACATGTAAATATTCCGTGTCAAGTGGCATGTTCAATAAGCGTCGTTGACTTTGGCTGGTGAGGTAATGTAAACGGCGGCTGTCACGCTACCTTTCGGTGCACATGTCCACAGTTTTTTTTTTTTGTTCGTGACGCCACCTAATGTGGAAAAAAGGGAGAAGGAGGAGAAAGCAGAAAGGTCTAAAAAAAGTGTGATCTGTAGTCCGCTTTAGAACTCGTATCAACATTTCTCTAAATCCAATATTCTATGTTTATTTTTGCACGAAGGCAGATTTCATTTCATTTCAGATCTTATATGAAATATGACAACTACGCAACCGGGTAATCAGTTAATTAATAAATGATTCAGAATGCACGGAATAATATAACAATCCTTAAAAGACTACTACTGTTAAACCGAATTCATATGAAAACACCACATATTATATTTAATATGCTGTTCTCGTGCGAACTAACTCTCATTATGATTTAATTTCATGTTGCACGTTACGCATTGATTATCCTACTAGCTTAACTTTAGAGACAAATTTGTTTTGAGTTTGCTAAAAAATGTCACTTCCAATGATAAAGGTTGTACAAAGCTCAGTCAACAGTTATCATATACTCACCATATTCACAGCAACGTGTTTTGAAATGGAAATCAGGGATACTTCTTTAAATATTCTATTTGTAAATTTCTTAACGCCAGCAACATCTGGCACATTGTTTGTAAACAAAACTTGACGTTTAGTCGAACTGCACGATAGGGTTGCCAAAGGGGTATTGTCAGAGATACTTAGGCTATTTGCTGCAATGATAAAGCATTGCTATAAAGTGCCGCCAATTGCGCAATTTTAAGCAATAAGTATTGTGTTGATACACAGTTATTATACAGCATTTTTTCAGTGATAAAACGTTTTATTAAGGTTTCGTAATAAAATGAAGCTTTGGTGATATGATGGCAGGTCTGGATAATCGATGAAAAAGATATGTCGATGTGAGTGAGAGACAAAATTCGATTTGAAATGATTTAAAAAACAACGTCTGATTTGCAAAAAATATTAAATGATCTTTTCCTAGGAAAGGAATTAGCTAGCATGCTCCCACAAAGCTAACGGGATGATGAGTTTATTAAAAGAATTTATCGATTGACTGTGTACTTGATTTGATCTTTATTGGGACTTTATCGTAAGTGTTTGGAGATGATGTGAGTCAAAACAGACGGGTGTTACCGGCAGGTTCAGCACTTCTGCTCTATCCCTTGTGTTACGTTGTTTAAAATCATTTTCCATATTTTCCCGTAATATTGTTAAAATCATTCTGTAGCATCATGTGTATAGCAGTAAATCAAAACAGCTAAACTTACAAAAAGACGAGCACACGCTCTGCTTGTTCGCGGTAAAGAGCCAAAGTTAGCCCACCTACAGACTTAATATCTGCCCTGAGTTCATGAAAGAAGACATTACCAGGTCGGAAACTGCATAGCTCGTTACTGTTTTCCTCCAGCTCCAACTTTCCGCGATCACAGTTAAAATATTAACAGATTCCGTCATCGTTAGCGATTATATCCAACGTTCCTGTTGTTATATGTTTATAGCTTTGTCGAACAAAGGACTGGTCCAATCCGACATATCGAAATCTACTCTGAAATTTATCACACCGAAAAAAATGTATTGTCAAAGTTTTAGCTTCCTAGGTTCAATGCAAGCATTAAAAAAAATCAGTTTTGTCGCACGAAGACTCGCTTATAACAGCGGTTTGCACCACAGAGTATAAATGTCTATCGTTAGCTCATCCCTTCCCTCCTAGCGCGTGATCTGGCGAATAACAAGTTACAAGAGAGAACGTAGCGCCGCTTAAATAGAGCGAAGTCGAAAGTACACTCACGCGAACTTCAAGTACCTAAACTGTACCAGAAATGTGTCAAATCGTTAATTTTTTGAAAACTGTAGCATATGTAATTGTTACATAGATGACTGCTACAAGAAACGAAATCGAGGCAGTGTATTATGTTGCACTACAGACGACTTCCCGCAATCAAGACTTCCATTTGCTGACATGAAATATTTTTTAAAACGTTCCTGTAGCCCAGATCTTATGATAATTTTTGAGCAATGTATATTTTATTAACAATGAAACAGTTCCTCGTTTATTTCCTGTAGTCGTCACAAAAATGAGAAGCGTGTATTGGATGATGAAAACAAACATTTTCCTTACTCAAGGCACATCTGCTGAAAGAAAAATTAATGCATTCTGGCACTTCACAGTAATTACTAGTCTAGTTTATTTAGACAGAATCAGGATGGAGTAAGATATGCTAGTTGCCGTTGCTCCTCATATTGTGCTGTGAACAAGGCATACTTGATCAAATTCGTAAAATGTGATGATGCAAACTGAGAAGCAAAACTGACTGAAGTTAACAATAATGTGGCGCCAATGACAAAGAGCTACTGGAAATTATATTGCGCGGTTTGCACGAAGTTCTTGCATGGAACATAACTAATTGGCTTTATACACTGCATTTTTGGGGGGGTAACAAAAAGCTACGAATTTGTCTCCCAGCAGAAAAATGCTCTTATCGGAGCACAAAAAAGGCGAATATGCCACTCTTTATTAAAAGACTGACTCAAAACTGGGGCACCAGGTTCCTCAGCACTTTAAAAAATTTTCTTTTGCGAAAATATTTGCGTGCAAACATATTACACTCTGTTTAACATTCAACTCACCTCTCACTCGCACAAGCTGCTCTCTTTCACATCCACTAGTCCTTTGCTGTAAATCTCTTGTGCCCATTCAGTCCGAACTATCCAACCTCACTCACTCATTCCGCCCTGCTCATTGTTATTACCACCGAGCGAGGTGGTGCAGTGGTTAGCACACTGGACTCGCATTCGGGAGGACGACGGTTCAATCCCGCGTCCGGTAATCCTGGTTTAGGTTTTCCGTGATTTCCCTAGATCAATTCAAGCAAATGCCGGGATGGTTCCTTTGAAAGGGCATGGCCGATTTCCTTCCGCATCCTTCCCTATCCAAGCTTCTCCTCCGTCTCTAATGACCTCGTTGTCGACGGGACGTTAAACACTAATCTCCTCCTCCTCCTCATTGTTATTACCTCTTTGTGGCACTACAACTGTCAGTGTCTCCCATCTCACAGCTACAGTCGCCTTCGTTGTTTCCTACTACGAGGGTGGTTTGAAAAGTTCTCGGAATGGAATAGAAAAAAGTACTTAACATCAATTTTTCAATTAGTTCCCTTGGAGATTAATGCACTTGGTCCAACTATGTTCCAGTGCCTTGATCTCATCTCGAAAATGAGTTTCCTCCAGGCTTGCAAAATAGTTGTCAACTCCAGCTATCAATTCTTCATTTGGAGTGAATCTTCATCCACCAAGAAAAAATTCCAATTTTGTGAAGAGATGGAACTCTGACAGAGCCATATCAGGTGAATAAGGTGGGTGTTGCAACAATTCATACCTTAGTTCGTGTAATTTTGCCATGGGGACGGCACATGTGTGCGGGTGCGCATTGTCTTGATGAATGATGGCTTCCTTCTTTGCTAAACCTGGTCTTTTTTCGCGTATTTTTTGTTGCAATTTGTCCAGGAGGTTAGCATAGTATTCTCCAGTAATTGTTTGCCCAGTGGGGAAAAAAATACAAATAGAATTCCCTTCGCATCCCAGAACACTGTAGCGATGACCTTTCCCACTGAAGGAATTGGTCTTTGCTTTCTTTGGTGGCGGAGAATCAGAATGTTTCCATTGCTTTGACTGTTGTTTTGTCTCTGGGGAATATTAGAGCACCCAAGTTTCATCTGTGGTCACAAACCAGCACAAAAATTTTGTTCATATCTCCTAAATTGGGCCAAACATTGTTCTGGTATGTCCATTCTCATTTATTTTTGATCCAGCATGAAGAGTCGCTGCACTCCTATTGCAGATAATTTTTTCATTTCTAATTCTTCAGTTAAAATGTGATATACCCTGTCAGATGACATTTGGCAAATGTAAGCAATCTCATGCACTTTCAATTGGCGATCCTTCCTGACCATTTTGTGCACTTTTGCAATGATTTCTGGAGTAGTGACACATCTTGGCCGACCACTGCATGGATCATCATCTAAGCTCTCCTGGCCAAACTTAAATTCATTTGACCCATTAGCAACAGCTGAATATGAAGGAGAAGAGTTCCCCAGTGTATTCTGGAAATTGGCATGAATGTCCTTTGCTTTCATACCTTTATTTTTCATGAGGCATTGATTGCCGTTGCCAACTCACATGCAAACTAATCCTTGGGCTACACCACAGATAAGTCTGTCATCGCAAAATCATAGATAAGTCCGTGATCGCAAAAATCATATAAAAGACTGCGTTGTTTCTGTCTTAAAATGGTTCAAAATGTCCTAAGTAAGTCTGTGAGGGCCAGTAATAATGGCTACAGTCAAAAGTGCCACCTCCAGATATTGTATTCACAAGTACAGCACAGAAAAATCAAAATATACTCACATTGAAAAACTTGGATCCAAAATTATATACTCCTTGGTAGATCCACTAGCTACATTAATTGCAACAGCCCCCAAAAGTAGTAACTCCGCTGTACTGGTCCCTAACCTAGAGCTTCATCATGCCAATGGGAAGGAGAGAGGTAAGGGTATGGTGACAACCTCAAAAAATACCGAGGGTTCAGCTGGTGCAGGTGATTATGCCTGTAATAACCCCTTGTTAGGACGACTGTGAAGATGTTAGTAACAATAATGCAGGCAGAGAGGCGAATCTTATTCTGGCGAAATTAGCAGAAGAGATAACTCTTTTAACAAAATTTACTTCTTTGTGTTTGACTTGGAGCAAGTGGTAACATGGTGAGGGACAGGGGAGTGTATGGCAGCAAACTTGATGTTTGAAGAATTTACAGTACTTGTTCCTAAACTACTAGTAGAAACACCAGACAAAATCATTTTAAGCAATCATGTTTTGTGGGAACAAAGCAACTTTACCCCATGGAGTAACCAATCATCAACAAAAAGTAACCAGGTTTTGGGCCAGTGGGGACCTATCTCATCATGATCATGGAGAAAATCGGACTTCTCTGGCAAACATCCAGCAAAGGGAGCTACACTATGTGATTAAAAGTATCCGGATACCCACAAAAACATACGTTTTTCATATTGCGCTGCCACCTACTGCCAGTTACTCCATATCAGTGACCTCAGTAGTCATTAGAAATCGTGGGAGAGCAGAATGGGGTGCTCCGCAGAACTCACGGACTACGAACGTGGTCAGGTGATCGGGTGTCACTTGTGTCATACGTCTGTATACAAGATTTCCACACTCCTACACATCTCTAGGTCGACTGTTTCCGATGTGATGATGAAGTGGAAACGTGAAGGGACACGTACAGCACAAACGCGTGCTGACAGAGATGACTGACAGTTGAAGAGGGTCATAATGTGTAAAACTGCATCAGGATCAACTGCAAGTACTATGACAGTGAGAAAACTTGGATTTCATGGTCGAATGGCTGCTCATAAGCCACACATCACACTTGTAAATGCCAAACGACGCCTCGCTTGGTGGACGACTGAACAGTGCAAAAACGTTGTGTGGAGTGACGAATCACGGTACACAATGTAGCGATCCGATGTCAGGGTGTGGCTATGGCAAATGCCCGGTGAACGTCACCTGTCAGCGTGTGTAATGCCAACAGTTAAATTCGGAGGCGATGGTGTTATGGTGTGGTTGTGTTTCATGGAGGGGGCTTGCACCCCTTGTTGTTTTGCGTGGCACTATCACAGCACAGGCTTACATTGATTTTTTAAGCACCTTCTTGTTTCTCACTGTTGAAGAGCAATTCGGGGATGGCGATTACATCTTCCAACATGAATTGAGCACCTGTTCATAATGCATTGCCTGTGGCGGAGTGGTTACACGACAGTAACATCCCTGTAATAGACTGGCGTGAATCCTATAGAACACCTTTGGGATGTTTCGGAACGCTGACTTCGTGCCAGGCCTCACCGACCGACATCGATACCTGTCCTCAGTGCAGCACACCGTGAAGAATGGGCTACAATTCCCCAAGAAACCTTCTAGCACCTGACTGAACGTATGACTGCGAGAGTGGAAGCTGTCATTAAGGCTAAGGGTGGGCCAACTCCATATTGAATTCCAGCATTACTGATGGAGGGCGCCACGAACTTGTAAGTCATTTTCAGCCAGGTGTCTGGATACTCCTGATCAGACAGAGTGTATACACTCTTACACATTAAAACTGGCCGTCGGATGGCTACCGCAGAGATGAAGTCTGAGTCGTTCACATAAGGCATAAGAAGTTGTTCACTTAAGGTGGCCACCGTCCGCCCTTAGAACTCGAAGTGTAGCAATAAGTCCAATATGGCAATGCTGTATGATACGATAGCATCTGGAGGAAATACGAACTTCTTATATGGGTGTTACATTACCATGTCTGCTCGACCCCTAATAGTAAACATCAGGCAATGTAAACATAAACTAGTGAAATGAGGCCCATCCCATGCTCTATTGCTTAAATCGCATTTCAAGGGTGTTCTAGTTATCAGTCTGTTGGAACATCAAAGACATGTCGCTTCGCTTTCTCACCCACCAGTACCAGCAGCCACTGGCTACCGGCCACAGGCCACAAGGGACTCACTGCTGAACATCAGGTGTCATCCAACAAACTGGTGGTGGTGAGGCACTATGGGCATATTTATCAAGTTTTGTAAACTAGAATCGCAAATGGAATAATGTCTAAAATTAGCAACATATCGTTCGCTTTGGGTTTAACAGAATGCAGCGGAGGCAGGTCTAAACCTTTGTGTTGTGTGTGGGGTGAGTGCTTTTGGGAAAAACATTTCAAAAACGAATTTTCTTGTTAGTAGATAATAAATGTATGTTCTGGGACACTAAGACAATTTTAAGAAAATAACAAATATCGTTCGATAACGCCCACAATATTTGCTATTTTCATAAAATTGCCCTAATCCCCCAGAACATACATTTATTATCTACTATCCCTTTTACCTAATAATAATAAAATATAATATTATAATAATTATAATAAAAATACTTACTTTACATAATTTTCCACAGGTGAATGTAATGTCATTAAATATATCAAATTAAATATATTAGAGATTTAACTATTATTTTCAAAACAATTTTTAAAAAAGCATTTTTTTTAAAACGTTTTCTTAGTAGCAAGAATTGTCCTATTTTGACTTTTGTGAAAAACGTGTTTTTTAAAATTATTTTCAAAAAAATTTTTTAAGTTAGCATTTGTTCAACTTTTTCTTAGCACCAAAATTGTCCTATTTTTGACTATTGTGAAAAACGTGTTTTTTTAAAATTATATTAAAGAATAAATATCTAAAACTATTTACTTCCTACTTTAGTAGCCATAAGATTATTATGAGTTGTTTGTAAATGTTTTTTGAAGGAAGACTTATTTACAGTTCTACCGCATTCAGAAATGTAAGAAAAGTTCTTTACTTTCCTTTCATCTACCTAGTTTCAGCTACTTTTTGAAAACAATTTTTATGAATGTAAGTAAATTAATTAAAATCTATTAATTACAAAAGTAAATTACATTAAAAATTAAATGGACAGCAAAAAATGGACAACAATAAGAAAATAAATAAAATGAATTAGTCAAAATGTGCATTATTTTAAAAAACGACATTTGGAATGTAAGTAATTAATTCAAATGTATTAGTTAACAGAAGTAAATAATTAAAATGAATTAGTTAACAAAATTAAGTTATATAAAAGTGTTCAGTTTTTATTTTTTATATCTTTATTAAAATGTTCAGAAATGTATATAAACATGAAGTTAACATTTTTATAAATTTTTTAATTTTTTAATTCAATTATATAGAAATAAATATTAATAACTAAAAGTTTGAGTAAGTATCCTTTGTCATGCATCATATGTAAGATTCTTTTTACCATACATAAATATATAAGCAAGTGTATCATTTGGAATTTTATCATTAAAAGTTACATAAAGTTACACAGTTGTTTTTATGTACTTAACAACATTCTTTCTACATGTCATATTGATTACATAAATTGGATATTTATTTATAAAACTAAATGGACTAATATCAATATCTGATTTTAGTCAAGCAATTCTTATAAAATCGCAAATGCATCATATGCTTCAAGAAAATTATTTGGCGGATTAATATTAGACATTTCTTGAGGTAAAACTTCATTTCTACCATTTTTTAAATATATATTTTGTAGTTTAACATGATCAAATAATGATGAATCAACAAATTGATTATTTTTACGATTTGTCTGAAATGCAACAGATACAAAATATGGCATATCAAATTCTGTAGAGTTATAGTAATTTGGTATATCTAGTTGAAAACTGTTTTTACTAGATAAACCAGCAACTTCTTTTGTTTAAAGTGCATAAAAAGAAATAGGAATTTTAGGATTTTTTAAAAATATTTTCATTTGTTCAAGTTCATAATTTGGTGCATATTTAACAAAGGGTACACGAATTTCCATAGATTCTATGATAATTTTACCTTCTTTAGGTAATTTATCTTTTATTTCAATTCCAGCATCATTTGTATCAGACCAATGTAGAATTAGATCTCCAGAAGATGAACCACATGTAAAAATTACAGTTAAGTCTTATTCAAAGATAAATTCTTTATAATCTTTAAAAAATCCACCAAGTAATGATAATGGATAAAGTACTTCATTTGTTTTACTATTTATTTTTCCTGCATTAAGAATATGTCCTTCTAAACTTATTTTGTCAGTAACCGATGAAGTTCAATCTAATGAAACTGTTGATGAAATAAAGGGATGTTCATGTCTAGATAAAATATTATTTCCTTTGTTTATTGCTACAATGTCAAATAATTTAGTTACATAATCATCGATTAATTTTTGTTTGATTTTACATCACAAGTTGGATAATCAGTACCATCATTTCCAATAATACCAAAATTCATGTATAATTGTGCATGATTTGCATGTAGCCAACCATCACCAATATTTATGTCAATTTCTGTATCATTTTTAGTGAAATTTAAATTATTTTTAGTTTTTTCATTAACAGGAAATGAGTAAAAGTGATAACTTTCAATTGTATTCATGACGCAGTCTAATATTGTTTTAGTAATTATTTATTAAGGAAAAAAATTAAGATGTTTTTAAAATAACTTTTACAGTAGCTCCATTAAAGTAAATTAAATTATCATTTTCATCAGTAATAGTAACTGCTAAATCTTGAATTGTATTAAAAATAGGAACATATACAGGATATTTTGGTTCATAAATTACTGGTCCACCAAATTCTGCATTAGCTTTAAATGAAGCAATTATATTAATTTCTTTATGAATATAATCATTATGTTTTATATACATTCCATCAGCAAGATTAAAATTTATATTTATTAATTCAAAAGGAATTATTTTAGGAACATCTTTAGCTACATCTTTATAATTAGGTAAAACAACTTGATTTGTAAAACCAAGTAAATTTCCAATACTATCTTGTATATCCATATATAATTTTACATCACTTTCAATAATAATTCTATTCAAAACTTCATCTGCTTTAATGTGTATATTAGGTTTTTAAAATGTATAAACGTTTTAAAATTTTTAAAACTACGTCGACCTACAAGAATTTCTATTGTTTCTCCATCACAATAAAGTTTATAATTTTTTGTTGTAATATTTGGTGTTAAAAAAGTTGAATAAAAACCAACTAATGAAACATTAGTATCATTATCACTTATTGGAACAGTTAATCTTTTTCAAAGTGTACTAGATTTATCACTAAGTTGAAAAAGGCATCTTATTTACTACTGAAATATAATTAATACATATAAAAAATTATTAAATAATGAAAAATATGAATAAATGAAAAATGTAAATAAACAAAAAAATTATTAAATAAATGAACAAAAAATTGTGGGAACCTAAAGTAAGTGTGGTGTCACCGCCAGACACCACACTTGCTAGGTGGTAGCCTTTAAATCGTCCGCGGTCCGCTAGTATACGTCGGACCCGCGTGTCGCCACTGTCAGTGATTGCAGACCGAACGCCACCACACGGCAGGTCTAGAGAGACGTCCTGGCACTCGGCCCGTGCTGTACAGCCGACTTTGCCAGAGATGGATCACTGACAACTACGCTCTCATTTGCCGAGACGATAGTTAGCATAGCTTTCAGCTACGTCATTTGCTACGACCTAGCAAGGCGCCATAGCATTTGATATTATTTTATATTGTGGTTATAACATGTACCATCAAGAGAGATGTTCTACAATTGTGGATTAAAGTTAAGTATTACATCAACTATGTACTTTATTTGCTACTATTAATTCCTTTAATTGTTCCAGACCTCACTCCAATCTGCGTGAGCTTAACGCGTGTCTTTCGGCTTCCTCTCCTTGTGACTTGGCTGTCTTGCCAAGTCACAACATTTTTGGCGACGAGTCTCAAAAGAGGATTTAGCGTTCGTATTGCCCTAATTTACTTGTGTCATGGCTTCGCCACAATCTCCAGATGTACCGTCCGAATTTTATCGCTTGCAGAATCAGCAGACGCAGGCCTTATTGGATGCCCTTGGACAGCTCGTCCAGGGTCAACGTGCAATGCAAAACGATGCGGCAGCTGCCGCTCCACCGCTACCGCAGCCACAACATGCAGTTGCACCACCTTTTCGTCATTTTGATGCGGCACTGGAAAGCTGGACGGAGTGGTCACGCCAATTTGGATTCCATCTCGCCGCCTACAGAATTCAAGGTAACGAGCGGCAGCCTTTTTTGTTAGCATCCGTCGGGGTGCACACATACCGTGTGATAGTGAAATTATTTCCCCGACGTGACGTAGCAACTCTGTCCTACGACGAAATTTTGTCTGCATTAGATGCATATTTCAAGGAATCAGTCAATGTAGTTGCCAAACGGTATACGTTCTTTCGTACCAAACGTACGGCCGGTCAAACTAATAGGGAGTGGGTTGCAACTTTGCATTGCTTTTGAGTGTGAATGTGGACTCCCTTATTCAGATACTATGGTGCGTGATGCAATTGCACAGACCGTTTCTGATGTTCGTATACGGGAGCAAATTTTGAAACTAGTCAATCCCTCCCTTCAACAAGTGATAGACATATTGGATAGGCAGAACACACTTGACTTTGCTCAGGAATCATTTGAAACTTCACCAGCCATGTGTCATGTTAACTGGCCCACCAGGCGAGCTGCACGGAACAGTAAACAGACCTCGCGCCCATCCGCGCAGCTGCCGTCACGCCCTCCGCTACGTGTGCCGCGCAAGCATGCAAATGCAGTGCTAAAATCATGCCCGCGGTGTGCTACTAGACATTCACGTGAGAATTGCCCGTCACGCCAAGCTATTTGCTTTTTCTGTAATAAAAAAGGACATGTTCAGAGCTTTTGCAGAAAAAGCTCAGAACGGACACTAACAACCATTCCAGGCCCTTCGCTTCGCGCCGGAATCGGAGTCGAACCAAGAATACTCAGGCTCGTGAACCATCGCCCATGGAAATTCATGTAGTTCAATCCAGTCTCTCTAACAGTGACTGTGTTCGTCCCACAAATAGTGTGCGTCGACATCGCCGGAAATCGCGTCAAGTCGCAAGTGCTTCTGTACCAGTGTCAGTTCCCGTTGCACGAGACAGTCGCTCTTGTCGTCAGCAGGACAATAAACGTTTTGTAGATTTGGACATTCATGGCAACGTTATACCTTTCCAGCTCGATACCGGAGCTGCAGTTTCATTGATCAATAAAGACACGTACAAACAACTGGGCACACCTCAGTTGCGTGCCGCAAATGTTAAGTTAAATAGTTATTCCGGTCAGAAAATCCCTGTGTTAGGACAGTGCAGCCTTCTTGCAACATACAAGGGACAAACAAAACTTGTGTCATTTTACGTCCTTCGTTCTTCTTCTGCAGTGAACTTGTTTGGTTTAGATTTATTTCAGTTGTTTAACTTGTCTATAGTAAATCAGGTACTATCAGTGAATCAGACTGTGCCTTCAGCCAGTGTTTCTCGTCTATGTGAAGAATTTGCAGACATTTTTGCACCGGGCCTTGGTTGCGCTAAGAACTATGAAGCACATTTGGAACCGAAAGTAAACGCGCAACCGAAATTTTTCAGAGCGCGCAATGTTCCCCACGCATTGCGTGATGAGGTCGCAAGAACCTTACACGATTTGGAATCACAAGGTGTGATTGAATGTGTGCAGGCTTCTCTCTGGGCATCACCCTTAGTAATTTTGCCAAAACCTTCCGGAAAATTGAGACTTTGTGTGGACTTCAAGGCTACGGTGAATCCACAACTAGTGATTGCAACTTTTCCTTTACCCCGCCCGGAAGATCTTTTTGACAAACTGTGCCCGGGTAAATATTTTTCGAAGTTGGACCTAGCAGATGCATACTTGCAAATACCAGTGGACGACGAATCCCAGCGCGTCTTGGTGGTTAACATGCATCTTGGTTTGTACCGCTTCAAAAGACTGCCATTCGGGTGTGCATCCGCCCCTGCATTGTTTCAGCAATATCTGCAAACTGTTTGTGCGTCGGTCCCTACTGCAGCGAACTATCTGAACGATATTGTGATCTCCGGAAAGACGGAAGAAGAACATTTAGCCAATCTCAGAACGTTATTTCAGGTCTTGCGACAAAATGGTCTTCGCTTGCAGAAGGACAAATGTGTGTTTTTTGCTCGCGATTTACCATGTCTGGGACATGTAATCAATGCCCAAGGCATACATCCCAGTCCAGAGCACCTCCGTGCCATACAAGACTTGCCTTCGCCGCAGAATTTGAAGCAGCTACAGAGTGTGTTGGGAAAAATTAATTACTACCACAAATATGTTCCACATGCCTCTTCCATTTCAGCTCCGCTTCATCGCTTATGCCGTAAAGGTGTTCCGTTCGTCTGGACGACGGAATGCGAACGCGCCTTTCGACAGTTGAAATCGGCGTTGCTTTCAAATACTTGCCTTACGCCATTCGATCCCCAGAAACCCCTTTTGTTGCTGGTAGATGCGTCGGATTTCGGGATCGGTCCTGTGCTTGCGCACAAAGATGGATCGCATGATCGTACTATTGCCTTTGCGTCCAAATTGGTCTCGTCTGCACAAAGAAATTATTCACAGATAGAGAAAGAAGCTTTGGCTCTCGTATTTGGTGTTACAAAGTTTCATGATTTCTTGTATGGTCGTCACTTTACCATCATCACAGACCACAAGCGTTTGACATCGCTTTTTCATCCGAACAAGCCTGTACCTCCACGTACAGCACAGAAATTCATTCGCTGGTCTATTTTCCTCTCGCAGTACCGCTACGATATCTTGTATCGGTCCACTGCTAAGCACGGCAACGCTGATGCGTTGTCCCGTTTGCCTGTTGCTGAGGATAGAGCATTCGATTCCTCCGAACTTGCTTGCATGTTCATTGATGCGGAAACCGATGACGTGGTCGAATCGTTGGCGATTGATTTTCGTCGTGTAGCTACAGCCACAGCTGCTGACCCTGGCCTTGCTACCGTTTTGCGCTTTGTTGCTACGCAATGGCCCTTGTCAAAGCCGTGGATTGAGGATCCGTTGGTTCGCCGATTTTTTGCTCACAAGGAGAGACTTCTTGTACGACGTGGTGTTTTGCTGTTGGTTCTGAAAATGATCAGTCTCGGGTCGTGGTCCCACGTTCGTTACAGTCCTCTGTCTTATGGCTTCTCCACCAAGGACATTGGGGTATAGTGCGAACGAAACAACTTGCTCGTCAGCACTGTACTTGGTTCGGAATCGATGCTGCGATTACGAATATGTGCTCTTCTTGCATGGCGTGTGCCGAGCAACAATCCGCACCGCCGCGGAAATTCTTTGCATGGCCGAAAGCCACTTCCCCTTGGCAACGCTTACACATCGATTTTGCTGGTCCATTCTGGAATGCTCGATGGTTGGTTGTGGTAGATTCATTCAGTAATTTTCCTTTTGTTGTCCGGATGTCTTCCGCGACGTCATCTGCCACCATCCAAGCGTTATCCGCTATCTTTTGCATTGAAGGTCCTCCATAGACTATTGTTTCCGACAATGGCCCACAATTCATGTCCGCAGAATTTCAGTCATTCTGCAAGGCCAATGGTATTCAACATCAGACATCCGCGCCGTTTTCGCCTCACTCAAACGGTGCCGCTGAACGATTGGTCCGGACTTTCAAGTCACAGATGTTGAAGTTGAAAGAGTCTCATTCCCGGGAGGACGCGTTATTGCTCTTTTTGTCCTCGTATCGCTCTCAGCCCCGAGATGGTCGCTCGCCGGCTGAGTCCTCATCGAACCTTGATGTCGTTGTTACATCCGCCGCATCAGGTTCCTGTGCAGCGGCAGACACCTGCTTTTGCACCAGGCGACGTTGTATACTATCGCAACTATCGAGGTTCACGGCGTTGGCTCGCAGGGCGCATTCTTCGCTGTCTCGACCGCGCTATTTATCTGGTTTTGGGGGCCTCTGGTGAGGTGCGTCGGCATCTCAATCAGCTGCGCCTCTGTCGTCGCACGGGTTCTGCCGCTCCCCGTCTGCTTTCAGCGACGGTGCCGTCCGGTCAGCGCCCTGGGGACCCATCTACTGGCTCGCCTCATCCCCAGGTGTTACCGGCGCTGCCTTCCATTTTGCCCCATGGCGACGCGCCGCCGCCGCCGCCTGGTCTCCCGCCGGCGACGACCGCAGTGGACGCTTCGCTGCAGCCGCCAAGCGCCTCCCTGGGTCACGCGCCGCCGATCGCTTCCCGTGACCAGCTGTCCTCCGACATGGAACTCTTGCCCGCTCCGGACCAGATGTCGTCTTCGCCCGTCGGCTACCCCGACGCGATGGAGGTCGACCCTTCGGCCCCTCCTGTCTATCTACGGGCGCATACACCGCATGTTGGCGTGCACCCTGGACTAGGTTTCCAGGCGTTTCCTAGCTCCCCTCGGACCGAATGGCCGGGTGCGGGTGGCACAGCCTCGCCTGTTGTTGGGCTCCCCACCTCATCGCATACGTCATCATGGGGTCCTCCCCACGGCGGGCGGAAGCCTTATAACACAACCGTTCGCCGATTTGCGGGGGAGGAACGTGGTGTCACCGCCAGACACCACACTTGCTAGGTGGTAGCCTTTAAATCGGCCGCGGTCCGCTAGTATACGTTGGACCCGCGTGTCGCCACTGTCAGTGATTGCAGACCGAACGCCACCACACGGCAGGTCTAGAGAGACGTCCTGGCACTCGGCCCCAGTTGTACAGCCGACTTTGCCAGAGATGGATCACTGACAACTACGCTCTCATTTGCCGAGACGATAGTTGGCATAGCCTTCAGCTACGTCATTTGCTACGACCTAGCAAGGCGCCATAGCATTTGATATTATTTTATATTGTGGTTATAACATGTACCGTCAAGAGAGATGTTCTACAATTGTGGATTAAAGTTAAGTATTACATCAACTACATACTTTATTTGCTACTATTAATTCCTTTAACTGTTCCAGTCCTCACGCCAATCTGCGTGAGCTCAACGCGTGCCTTTTGGCTTCCTCTCCTTGTGACTTGGCTGTCTTGCCGAGTCACAACAGTAAGAATTCCAGAAAATAATTTAAAAAACAAACTTATACCAAATTCAATAAGATGTGCAATAATTGGATCGCATGGTTGTGGAAAAGCAACATTAATGATTGATAATTATATTTTACCTCCAGGATGGTTAAACTGTAATAAAATTATACTTTTTATTTTTATTTAAAAATTTTAGAAGAACCAAAGTATTTTATTAAAATTTATTTAACCATGTAAAAAAATTAAGATAAAATTAGGAAACAAATTGTTAGTTTTATTGAAAATAATGAAATTATCCCATTAGATGATTGTAAAGAACATATAGTTGTTGTATTTGATGATTTAATTTTAGAATATCAAGCTGTTGTTAGAGATTATTTTACTAGAGGCATACACAAGGTATATATAGATTGATTTATTTAGCTCAAATGTATTAAAAATAAAAAACAGTAAGTTAGAGACATTTTAAATTTTTGAAATATATTTAGACAAGATGATACAAATTTAAATCATATTTACCATAAGTTTGCTGGTGGAGATTTAATGTTTGATAATTTTAAAGAAGTATGTAGTAAATTTGAAATGCTGAATTTGGTTTTTTAACAATAGATATGTCTAGAAAATAAAATTAAGATAAATTTAGAAATAAAATACAACATTTTTTAAAAACATAAACATTAAATAAAAACATTAACTGTAACATTAACTTTACCATTAAAAAAACATAAACATAAACATTAAAGATAATTAAAGTTTTTTCTACTTCATAAATGGGTGCAAAGTATGATGAAGAAGTTGTTAAAAAAGCTATTCAAAATAGAAAGAAAGCTGAAGAATTAAAAGACAAATTTAATCTTTGTAAATAGCAACCAACAACAGAATATGAAAAATATAAAAAGGTAGATCAACCTGTCATTGAAGCTATTGAAAAAGTAAACCAAGGTATTGAAGGTTTAGGTGATAATGTTTTGAAAGCAACTGAAGAAAATAGAGAAGTTGAAAAACAAATGATTCCATATCGTTATCATGTAGAAGATTTTAGAGATTTATCACCAATTAAAACGTTAAAAAATTGCTCTGATGAATTAGCTGGAAAATATGATTATACATTAAGTTAAACAGAAATTAATGATATATTTAATAAATATGAAGAAGAAAATGAAAGTAAAAATATAAATGAAAATTAAAGTAAAACTATAAACAAAACTAGAAACATAAATGTTAGTGAAAAATGTTAAAGTATATAGATCATAGTGAAGATAAAGTATTTGGTTTAAAACCCATTGATATGTTTAAATAAGTTGGTAATTTACCTGTAGAATTTATTGGCCATAATTTAAAAATTGGTGATAAAATATATGAAGGTACAGATGGTTTAATGAAACTTTTAACTGAAAAACAAATTACTATGATAGATTTAAATAAAACGTTTGATACTGTAGACTTATCAAATTATGCATATATATTATTTAATGCAGGAGTATTATATTCTGATAATAATCCAAATAAAGTAAGATCAAGTAGAGGTAATAAATATAACTACTAAATAAAAGAAATTGTCGATTTTAATTTTCCAAATTTAAGAGAAGAAACTATAGCTTCTTCAGGTAATAGTTCTCCAGAACGAAAAGGTAAATGTTTAACTAAAAAATATACAGATAAATCAATTGAATATGTTTGGTTAAATGATGGTAGCCAATTAATTGATAGATTAGGTGTATTTTATGGTGAAGAATTAGGTGGAAATATGAATTATCATAATGAAAATGTTAGTATTGTACAAATGTTAAATAAATTAAGCGATTTTACAATTGATAATCGGAAAGGAATTCCGTATTTAATTAGAGTTTTAAATAATCTTCCACATACATTTTGGAAACTTTATAAATATGGGAAAGGATTAGAAAGGAGTTTAATTAACAAACTAGCATTTGAAATGCATATTCCAAGTTTTGATTATTGTGGTCCAGGTACAAAAGAAAAACTAAAGGTGATAAAGCTATAAATCCATTAGATGAAGCTTGCAAAAGACATGGTATTGCTGAAAGAGGTAATAAAGATTCAAGAAAAAGACTTATGGCTGATTAAGAACTTCAGTTAGCTGGAAAAGAAAGAATGTATGCAAATGATACTACATTTGGTGAAAAAGTAGCAGCAACAACTATTACAGAAAAAATGTATGGAAAAAGAAAATTAGGTATGGTTCTAGAATTTGATGAAAATTGTTGGAGATTATAAAAATCTTTATAAATTTTTAAACTGCATAAATTGTTAACTATATAAAAAAGTCATTATAAATTTTAAACTTTATACATTTTTAAACTTTATAAAACTTTTTTACTAAATTTTTAACTATATAAATGAATAACCTTACAATTGATTATACAATGCTACCTAGTGGCAAAAATTTACCAAAATCAATTAAATTTAAGTTAAATAATGAACAATTAAATGCAAATGAACTATTTTTAACAGATGTTCAAAAAAGGAAAAAAGGCAAGAAAGTTGGTGGATATTTACTTGTTACGTTAGCTATTCCTGTTGTTAAAAAATTATTGAATATTTAACAAAATTGGAAGAAGGCACAGGATTAACACAACACGAAGGTTGGTTTTTAGAGTTATTATTAGCTGCTTTACCATATTTAGCAACAATTGGTTCTTTAGCTGGTGGTTCTGCAGCAATTACAAATGCAGTATTAAATAAAAAGAAAAATCATACAGAATTAGAAGAACAAAATAGACAGAACTTATAAATGGTTAAGAAAGCTGTTGTTAATGGAAGAAAGAAAACAAAAAAATTCGAAAAAGTAATTGATAAATATCGTAATGCATTAAGTAATTTTGATATAGAAAAACTCACTAAACAATTACAAATTAAACACTTTTGTAGTGTATACATAATGGATGAATTGCCAAATAAACAATTTAAAATTGATTGTGGTATAGTAAATTTAGATACATCTGATAATCCTGGTACACATTGGATTTGTTATTATAAAAATTGTGATAAAAATTTGTTTTTGATTCATTTGATGGTCATATGCCAAATAAAGTAGTTAATTATTTAGGAAAAAATGAATTATACTACAATACAGAATGAATATAAAATATTAATTGAGTAATATGTCGTCATTTGTGTCTATTTGTTTTAAAATTGCATTGTAATAATTATAATTTTAATGATATTTTAAATTTAATAATTCGATATTTTTGGATATAAGGTGCAAGTACTTAATACCTCTACATTGAATTTAGAAAATATTGAAAGTAGTGTTAAATAACTACAATCTTTAATAGATCCAAAGATAACTAATGTAATTAAATATCTTTATGCCACTTTTAAAATAGGTAAAGGCAATATTGTTTTTAAAAATGGAAGTCTTGTTATTGTAAATGATCCATTTGATGCAAAGGATGCTGTTACTGAACAATCCGTATAAATGGAATATATTACAAATCCTGAATACACAAGCATTCTAACACAATTTAGTAACTGTGTCAACAATACACAATTTAATGAAAAAATTAACAGAATCAACAAGATAACTACAACATGTTCAAAAATTTCTTTTCAAAAAAGGAAGCAGAAAAGCTTTTTCAGTTTATTTCTCGAAAACAGATTTACCTCCATACTTAAATGAGTTAAGTAATCTTAATGTGTATGATAAACAAATAATACATTTATAGCAGGTGGGGAATGAAAAATTTACAATTATGAATGTGGTTTCATACTTCAATGGATTATTGTAGTTTGTAAAAATATAAATAGAAATTTAAACATTGATGATTTTAATATTACATTAAGTGTGGCTGATAAGCTATATCAAATAAATAATAATAATTAATCAGTTATGGTACACAAATCGAATTTTATAACTGTAACATTGAAAGAGTCTGTTAAAACTGTTGTGGTAAATGTAAATATAATTGTATTTTGTGAAATAATTTAGAATTTAATAATTTTTTATCTATATAAGTGGAAAATCATATGTCACAGATTATCATATTTATTGTAGCTCTTCAGGCTTTCCCAGTGAGATCTTGACATGTGGAATAATCGGGTCTACAGCCAGATGTTTGTGTCACTCTTGCACAATATTTTGGCCACGTAACTCGTTGCCTTCTTCAGGTGCTACCTGTGTCTCAGGTTTTAAAATTTTTACTAAATTAAATTTTCTGTATTGTTCAATATTCTTAAACCAACGATCTTTATAATCTTCTAAACGTATTCTGTTTTTAACAACAGATTTTATAATTCCTATTGTTTTCTTTTCTATTTTATCACCAACCTTATAAGCATACATCTCTTAAACTACAAAATTCTTCCATTACTCTTCTATGACATTAATCTTCCATTTTTCCAACAACTTTCTTGTTTACTTGTGGAATACCGTATATATTATCTGTTGGATAATCACTTGTATCAAAGTAATCAATCATCGTTTTCATATCTTCATAGAAATGTTCAGTTTTAATATTATACATATGACTATCTGTATCTTGATAACATAACTCAATATTTTCTTCATACTTAGGTTTCAAAACTCTATAGTAAAAATCATACATTAATTCTTCAGGTAAATCAAGCATACTTAATTCAACATAAATAGGTTTATTAAATATTATTTTAGTTTTTTTTTTCATAAGAATAGCAGCTAGATTTTCATTAAATATAATTCTATGTATAATGTTTGGTTTAGGTACAAGTTTATCACATATTTTACTATTTGAAACTATTTTTATTTATTGTGTATTTCTTATATTTACCATTGCTTTGCAAAATGCCAGAATTATTCTTTAATTTATAGAAATATTTTTCAAAATCATTTGTGGCTTTAGTTCTTCACTGTGTATTTAGTTCTATATATTTTATCAGATTGTTTAAATTTTAAAACTTTATGTATTTTCGTAAGTTGCATTCGTAAAGATAAATATTGTTTAAGATTTCTATAATGTACTACATAATTATGCTTGTTATCTAAAGTAGTTGTTAATTTACTTACATTTGTACCTGGAAAAATATTAATCTTTATATAAATCATTTAATTCTTTTGGATATTCTAAACCTACTTCAACCATTTTCAGAATTATTTGGAATTACATTTAGTTTTTTACAATTATAATTATTTGGTTCTTCCCATTGAAATCCATCATTTGGTAAATATTGGTTAATAGTATAACCATATAAATTATTTGCATCTTGATACCTTATATAATTTGATATTTCTTTATTTTTAAACTTTTTTAAATATTTATTATTTGCTTTTACATTTCTTTTACATCATTGTGATATTCCATCTCTTGTCCATAATCATGGAATAATTCAAGTTTTTGATCAGTAATTTTACCACTGTGTCCAAAGATAAACCTGGTGCTGTAAAATACCAAGAAGGACCTAGCTTGTATGTATTTGTTACATGTTTTTCGACAGTTTTCAAAATCATCGCTTAACAATAATACATCTGTTTTAAGAAATATATCATGATGTTAGCCAAAATTTTTTATATTGAATTGTTACCAAACAACTTTTGCATGTTCATAGTCTGCATCAGTCATATTACAGTAATTAATTTAGTATAAAATTTGTCTTTTGTTGGCAATTGTGTTTCTTCAAATTTATTCCAGGGATACATATAATCATATGGATAAATACGTTTTCTAATTACTAAATTAAATACTTTTTAATATATTTTATTTGATTTTTCTTTAAATGTGATGAAAGTTTATCAACTGAAGAAGCCGTAAATCTAAATGTTTCAACAAACCTCGTTATTAAAGTTTTGTATTTTTAGCAAAACCAATATTTTTATTTTCATTTTTTGGTTTTAGTTCTATTTCTTAATCATGATAACCAAGTGCTTTTAAAAGGGTTTGAATCATAACCATATAAATTATGAAAATTAATAGGCCGAAAATCAGGTTGTGTTAGTTTTAAATTCCAATTATTACATAATGTAGCAATATATTTTCCAGTTAGATGATCATGATGATGAGCGTTTTTATTAATTTTTGTATAATAACATTTACATAGTGTACTAACTGTAGATTTACTATATATTTTGTATTCATCAAATATAAGTTTTTTCATTTCTTCAATTTCAGAATACATTCTTCCAATTTCTTTATCTTCCTGTTTTATACACTCTATAAATTTTTTATGATAATTTGGTGCGCCATAAACAACAGGATCTATATAATTTCCATATATATATTAAATTTAATAACTAAATCCACTTGGTTCATGTTTATGATATTTCATTGTATATGGTGATTCTGGATTTGGTTCACAATTATCCATTCTTAAATGTTAACTTTCAAAATGAGCATAAGTAACAAGTGGAACGTTTTGTGTAAATTGATAGTTTTTAAATAAAACCAATTCTCCTTCACTTGACATTTCAAATTTCAATGGTTTGTTAGTTAAACAATTTGATGTATAGTTGTAGATTTTCTTCACTATTAAAATGTAATAAACATAAATGACAATTGCATTTTACTTCTATATGCCTAGTCATTTTTCTTGATACAAGTTCAGATAAATTTCTTATATAACAATAATGCGGATTATTATCTTTCTTGTAATAATGTAGATTTACATGTTTTGCTATCTTACATTTTGTAATTTTTAATATACACACTTGATAATTTTCTTCTTCTTTATCTAATGGATATAAATTAATAGATAGATTAATTATATTTCCTATTTATGGAATATGAACAACAAATTCAATATTTTCAATTCTTTTATCAAGAACAAGACCAACATTTTTATATTTTGTTATTCTTTCTGGATGTTTATCTGCAGGAAACAAAACTGCTTTTATAGACCATAAAATGCTTTTTGATCATTATTTTTTACATTAATAGAAGGTTTTTATTTTTAACTATCTGGCAATGCAATATAAGATGATCCTCTTAGTGGAACATATTTATTAACTGCTAGTTGTAAACCAGTATTTCATATTTAACATCCATCCCGATTCTTGTGGTTGAATTTTTTTAATAAAATGAGTCTCTTACCATAATTGAATTTTATATTGAAGTTTTTTTGTTAAAATAATATAATTTTGTGTGTGTTGTCCAAATTCATGAACTTTTTCATCTATTTCACCTTTTTTTAGTATATATTTACATTATAAATTAAAATTTATCTTTACACCATGATGTACTTTAAAATATTCATTACCAATTTAAAAATTTTTTGTTTTTACTGCATTTAAGAAATGTTTAGGATCAAGTATATCAATCCATATTGTACATTTATTGTTAGTAATCTATTTTCAAATGTTTTTCAACGAAGTAATCTTTGATTGATTTTCTATCTCTTGGTTTTACAAATATAGTTCTAGAAAATAGAAATATTCTTTTAATGGTTTATCTTCTTTAATTTGAAAAACACCTTAAAAATCATAATATGGTACCTTTCTCCAAAGATTTTCACTATTGTCATTTTTAACAATATTTCTAATATCTTAATGAGTTATCTAAATATTAACTATGTTTTTATAATTTTTACTTACTTCAGTTATATAATTTTTTTATTTCCGTTTACTGCATATTTATTGTTATTTTGAATAATATTAGTATTTTTTCCAACAATATTTGGATGAGTACTAATAATATTTGAACTATTACTAATAATAAATTTAATTAAATCAGCTTTACATAAATTTGAATATCCTCAAAAATTATTTATTTTAGAAAATTCACGAAGTCTTGCAAAATTGAATTGTTGTAGTTGAGCAGCAGAGTAATTTCGATTTTACTCTTCTATTTACTACAAAAAAATTTTTAGATTTGTAAAAATTATCTTTCTTTAGTAAAATTATAATTATGTAATCGATGAACAAGGATTATTATTAAATAAATAATTAATGAAAAAGGGAATTAGTTCATTATTTAGTTTAACAATCAATTAACTTTCAAACAATTAGTTTATTATATAGTTTAACAAATTATATAGTTTATTATTTAGTTTAACAGTCAATTAGTTTGCTTTTCTATATATTACAAAAAAATATTAGATTTGTAAAATTATTTTCATTAATAAAATGATAATTACTTAATAGATTCCAGAATGATTGTCAAGTATTATTTTATAATAAATAATTAATCAAAAAGGAAATCAGTTTAATATTCAGTTTAACAATCATTTAGATTTAAGTATTCTGTTTATTATTTATTTTAACAAAAATTTAATTTGTTATTTACTTTAACAATTAGTTTGCTCTTCTATTTATTACAATAAATTCATTAGAACTTTAAAAATTATTTTATTAATAAAATTATGATCATTTAATCGATGGATAAGTATTATTATATAATAGATAATTAATCATAAAGGATTAATATTTAATAAACCATAAAGTTAAGGCGTTCTTATTCTTAATGGGTTTTAAGGTATATTTCTTACATTTATTATTATGTGTATCTTTATGTGTTGGATTTATATAAAAACAATTTAAATCTGTAATTTCTTGTCAACTTCGACATTTCTTTGTTTCTTCACTTATAAATCTCATTACTCATTGTAGGTTTAGGTTTTTCTCTATATTCCATTCATGTATGTTCTTGACTTTGATTTCGTTTTAAATGTTCTTTAAAATAATATTTAGCAACACTTTTTCCACACACACAAGGAATTCTGTTTTTATTGTATTTTGGACATGATATTTATTTGTACATGGTCTACATATAGTTATATAGCCATCTTTTGTATATTTGTGTAAAGTAGAATTATCATATGATTTCTCTGTATTGGAATATATACAAAATTTAGTTTTAACAGAACAATCTTGTTGCACTTGCTCCATTTATACAGAAAAAAATTTATTAGATTACAAAAAAGTAAAGTTTGATAACTTCTTACATTTTAATTGTAAATTATTCATATAAATTAGTTAAAAAATAGGAATCATATGATTCATCAGGATCATCGTCAGATACATAATACTGATTTCTAAATTGTTGAATTCTGTAAAACAGAGGGTCTAAACATCTTGTAGTAACTGGTAAAGAATCAAAAAATTCTTCAAAAGATCTAATTATTGTTGCTGGTAAAGAATCAACTGTTGTCAATTTTTCAACTAATGTTTGTTCTTTAGTGGACAATTTTCTTTTTCCTTAAACCATTTAAAAATATATTCTTCATGAAAAATATGATTGTAATTCGTTATAACAAATTGATTATTATTTTCATCACTTAAACAAATCGGACTATCAATATCTTTTTCACATAGCTCAATCATTTCATAAATATCTTTTCTTTAGCTTGTATTTTGTTTGGTTTTCCATTTATAAGAAATACTCATTAGGTTCATAAAAAATAAAAATTAGATCATTTAGCTATAATTTGAAAATTAGATTATTTTAAAAAATTACATTGTGAACTCACTATCAAGAAACTCATTACTTTTAAGTTTGTTCATTCCTTATTTTTAAGATTCATTTGCCCTTTTCTAATTATTTCAAGGTCTAAGGATCAATTAATTTGTAATATCCATTTGATAAAATAACTTTAAAATCATTATTAAGCTCTATACAATTTTTTTCTCTATATCTAGTATTTAAATATTCATAGTCAGTGACATTATGTAAAACATTTATCTCTAGTTCAGTTATTTTTTAATCTCTTTTGAGACACTAACATCATTTAGTTTCTTGATTATAGTCTCCATTTACACAGAAAATTTATTATTAGTTTAGTAAAAAATAAGTTTGTATTTTATATTAAAAACATTTTTAAAAAAATGTATTTATTTAGCTAATATATTTTTATTTATTTACTTACATTCACAATGAAAAACAGCAACTCATAATAATCTTATAGCTGCTAAAGCAGGAAGAAAATAATTTTATATACTTATTCATTAATATATTTTTAAAAACCGAATTTTTCACAAAAGTAAAAAATAAGATATTTTTTGGGGCTAAGAAAAAGTTGTAAAAAATTCTTTTTTATAAATTGTTTTTGAAAATAATTTTAAAAAACACATTTTTCACAATTGTCAAAAATAGGAGAATTCTTGTGACTAAGAAAAAATTGTAAAAAAATTGTTTTTTTGAAAACAATAGCTAATTCTTTAATACAGTTAATTTATTGCATTTAATTACATTACATTCACTTTTGGGACATGTATGTTAAGTATAAAATTTTTTATTATAAATATTGTTATATTATATTATTATTAGGTAAAAGGGATAGTAGATAATAAATGTATGTTCTGGCGGATTAGGGCAATTTTCTGAAAAGAGCAAATATTGTGAGTGTTGTTGTTGTTTTTGTTGTGGTCTTCAGTCCTGAGACAGGTTTGATGCAGCTCTCCATGCTACTCTATCCTGTGCAAGCTTCTTCACCTCCCAGTACCTACTGCAGCCTACATCCTTCTGAATCTGCTTACTGTATTCATCTCTTGGTCTCCCTCTACGATTTTTACTCTCCACGCTTCCATCCAGTACTAAATTGGTGACCCTTGATGCCTCAGAACATGTCCTACCAACCGAGCCCTTCTTCTGGTCAAGTTGTGCCACAAACTCCTCTTCTCCCCAATTCTTTTCAATACCTCCTCATTAGTTATGTGATCTACCCATCTAATCTTCAGCATTCTTCTGTAGCACCACATTTCGATAGCTTATATTCTTTTCTTGTCTAAAGTATTTATTGTCCATGTTTCACTTCCATACATGGATTCTGAAACGACTTCCTGACACTTATATCAATACTTGATGTTAACAAATTTCTCTTCTTCAGAATCGCTTTCCTTGCCATTCCCGGTCTACATTTTATATCCTCTCTACTTTGACCATCAGCAGTTATTTTGCTCCCTAAATAGAAAATTGTGAGTGTTAATGAACGATATTTGTTATTTTCGTAAAATTGTACTAGTGTCCCAGAACATACATTTATTATCTACTCTTGTTACAAGAAAGTTCATTCTGTCTTGAAGGTTTTTGCCTATTAAGGTAGACTGAGGAAGTATCATGTGTGACATACTGTAACCATTTAGGCATCATGTGACATTTGCATTCAACAGACAAGCTTCAGAATTTGGGAGTAAGGGTAATCCATGCTCTAATTCAAAGGAACAATCGAGGGGGTTGAGTGTATTACTTTTTGCTCAAACATCATTGGGTCTCTCATTGAGCATTTCCATGCAATATTAGCGCTGGTGACGAGTTGTGATGTCTTTATGTTCACCTCTTAAGAAGAAAGTACTGGCTGGGCTCTAACAAAAGAAATATTTGGGCAAAAAACAGTGTCAACATAGTATTGAGCAACTGGAGGCTCAAACAGGGCATTGTATGCTATGAACTCCTCTCTAGTGGTGTGTTCATCACAGCTGATATTTGTTGCCACTTTTTGGTCACAGTGTAGGAAAAACTGCATTGCTTGTTGCTACTACATGATAATGCACTCTCCTGATTTCACAAACACAACTATCCAGAAGTTTGTTTGGGAACTGTTCTATCATGTATTTATTCTTATGGTACCTTATGCCCTCCAATGTTTACCTTTCCCACTCCTTATCGGACAACCCTCAAGAAAATTCGTTTCCAGATGAAAATGCACTTCAAACCTAGTTTCATGTCATCTTTATGTCAAATCAAGTGAGTTTAACAGCCATGGAATCATTACGCGACTGAATATTGTCACATGGTTTAGATAATGTGAGAGAATCTATTGTTGATGATTAACTTCTCACTGGTGTTTACTGTTGTGTAAATAAACTAATGGAAAACACTATTAAAATATGCAGTCTATTGATACAAATGAAATACAACTTACTGTGCCTTTATCAGCATGATAGTAAGATATAACTCTCTTTGGACTTTGAAGTAGCCCGTGTTTACTTGCTGTCCTGTGTCATTTTCAAGTATCAGTGTCCTGTGTCACATTCAAGTATCTGTAGTATGAAAGGTGGCGTTTCTTAAATAAAGTAGTGTATCCCCAAAAAAAGGGTCTTGCCATGTGGAAAGAGGCATTATCTGTTGAGCAGTATCATATTTTTTCGCCCTCAGACTGTGAGGTACTGGAAGTAGCGAGAATATAGTTGATGGAGAACCTCTTTTAAGATTTACTTAGAGATTTTTCTATGTGGCTGCTTGAAGCTCTCTAACAGAAATGCTAAAAATATGGCTCCCAGACAAACTAGAATCGCAAGCTAACACAGCCTTCGTTTGACAGACGACCATGTTACCTGAGAGCTAGTTAAGAGGTGCCATTTTGTCTCTCATTTATAGCCCCAGTGGTGGCTAGGACACATAAATTGCAATGTGAAAGATGGGATTAGTTGGAGTTTCCAGATGGAATGACTTTCCTGGTCTCAAATCTATAAACTGATACGTTTAAAGCTCACCTTAAGAGAAAAATCACAAAAATTATTCAACTGAAATGACACGTAAAATCAAGTGAATTAAACGGGATAATCCTGTGGCATCCAGGAACTAGGTCATTGGTTGTAGAGTTGCCAAACTTATTCTGTGTTGCTGCCGAGATTCAATTATACTACCAGCAGGAAGAATATCAGATGATGTAAGCCTTGAACAGGCTCAAAAATATGTCACTCACTTTTATTCCTCTTTCTGTAACAAGCACTAGAGTGTAGTTACTAATAATACTTGTCTTAAAATGTGTTAAAAACTGTCTTGACCCAACAAAATATTTATTTTCAATGGTTACCAATGTTGATTAGGATGTGACCTCCTTTGGACCATTTATAGCATGATGGTAGGCAATCAAAGTGAAAGGATCAGGTGTTACGAGTCTGTGAACATCAACTGCAGTGATAGTTGTGGTGTCATAATATTTGCTCTGTTCACCACTACCACCGGCCGTCATGGTCTAAACAGGCTGATGTGGTCACATTCTGACTGGAAGTGGTAACTATTGTAGACAAATATTTTATTCTTCCAGAATGAAAAAAGCTGTGAGTACCGGATGTGAGTCATGCTTCGGTAGCTCAGATGGTAGAGCACTTGCCCGCGAAAGGCAAAGGTCCCGAGTTCGAGTCTCGGTCGGGCACACAGTTTTAATCTGCCAGGAAGTTTCTTATTTTATTCTTGTCAAGACTGTGTTTAAACCATTTTTAACGTACTTACAGCCAGACCACTGTTTCTCCACGAGAAATGTTCTCAAAAATTTCTAGTAATACTTCAGTGCACCAACTGCAAATTAAACACAATAAGTTAATAACTGTAACAATTATTTATATTTTTATGTTTTAAATGCACTGAATACTGAAAAGTTCATTCACGGGACAGGATTCACATTTTTGAAGCATTCCAGTGGTTATACTCTAAACAAGTCGTTTGATCGTTATATACTTCTAAAATATTTTTCTTAAGATACTGTGGTTGGCACTATCCCAAAAACAGGGGAACACAAATGAATAGATGCCAACATAGCAGTGATAGCAAAACGCGAACATTGAAAGCGAGACTTCATAAGGTATTAATAATAAAGTACCAAATCAAACAAGTCTACAGTACATGGAAACTCGAAAACGAGTGGTGACAATCAAACCAGCTAACATGAAAGGCGTAGCATTTATCACCATAATGTGGAAAGAGGAACACAGAACGCTGACAGTAATGTCTAGAATAAGTCATTCTGAAGTAAAACTGTCACTCAGTATATAAATACTGAAAGAACGACAAAAATCGTTTACTTGTAATGATTAGATTATTAACACTTGTGCTGCTTTGTCAAGAAAAGTAAGAAGCAGCTATGTTGAAGAGTTTTTCAACTTGCAGTATTCTTAAGACAGAGAGAACCCGAAATAACAACAGATTCACCATTCTGAGCATGGTGCTGGGATTCTATGAAGAGTCTGTGGAGAGTGTTATTGATTTAGCCCCAGACGTTTCGATATGAACGACACCTCCAGGCTACCACAATATTAACATGAGGATTATCCAACTGTAATGCCACTGTGTGACGGCATAGCGGGTAAACAGTTGTAGTACTTGCTGAGACTATCCATATGCTGTTGATTCATAATATCAAACTACCACTACATAAATTATAGTCCAAGCTTTATTTCTGCCTGTGACAACAATGGGTGAATAGTATGAACACCTCTGCACCCCAGACAGAACACAGATCCATTAGATGCCAAGTAATTGCAGCAAAATGCTCTATGTTTGTATCTTTCTGCCAACGACTTAATTTATTTTACAGTGGACGGTCATCCCCCTGTGGAGGCGAGAAACAAGTATTATGGTCTACCACACCATCGTTCAAGCCCACTCCCTCACCCCACCCACAAGCCTCACTGTAGATGACTAATAACTTACGACTGAATGAAGATTTATGATTACAGAATGATTCTCTGATGATAGTACAAACATTCAGGGGTCATCATCATTTTCTTTGGGCCTTTGTCCCACTTTAATGTGGGGTCGGCCTTGTTACTATGAATTTGGCGATGTTAGTGTCAGAGGATGGATAGATGTCCTTCCTGTCGCCACCTATTTATCCCTGGGACAGAGTGAGTATAACCCAGCTGTCTGCAAGCCATGAAATAGTTCCAATGCTTTCAAATGTCTGCGAGTAGTGTAACTAAGGTGGGACGTGGGGACCAGCCCAGTATTCATCTAGTGGGATGTGGAAAACCGCCTAAAAACCACATCCAGGCTGGGCAGCACATTGGCCCTCTTTAATCCGCCACGCAGATTCTACCCGGGTGCGGCGTGCCTACCCGAGTAAAGGAAACAGCGCATTAGTGCTCTCGGCTAACCTGGCACGTCACGATGATTAAGAGGGGTAATTGTATTAATTTCAGGTAAGGAATCTTGGTCCAGAGACAACCAAGTGTTAAGTTATATACGAAAATCGTTCTGATACCTCTGACAGTGGACCTCTTCTGCTGCAAGCTCTTTGCTCTCCAAAATTTGAGAATGGGCTCTTGATGTAGACCTACCATTAAAGTTAATCAAAGGATTACACATATCATGCCTGCAGATTTATAATAAACATCATGTTGCTGTAAGAAACATACAGATCTAGTCTCACATGTGCAGATCTTATTATTATTACATCAGAGAACCACAGGTAGCACAAACACTGAGCACTTTAAATCAGTTCAGAATTCTGCATTTCCAAATTATTGTTCTGTACTGTACCATTGTTATTACATTATTGAATCACAGATTATAGTGACAGGGAGTATGGTGAATGAAGCATTCTGCAAGTCACAGCAAATACATCTATTCTAATAATATCTTCTTGGGCCTCCAACCATGTCAAGTGGTTAAAATCCCACGAGCTTCCGACTGAAATCTCTTTGGCTATTGTCGCTGTGGCCTCGCCATTATACAGGTTGTCCCAAAATAACGTATACACTCTTTGAAACTGAACATCTCTTTAATGAAAGGGGCTTAGATATACAATTTCAGTGATGTTAGGTGCCTCATGGTCCGATTTAAGGTGATAAATGTTCAAACTGGTGTCCATCTATCGCAATACACCGTCGACAACGACTTACGACTGAGCGACAAGCCGACTTTATTGTTTCCAATGGAATAGCATCACAGGCTTGCTCAATTTGCTCTCTAAGATCATCCAGTGTGTGTGTGGTCTCGCAGTGTAAACTGTATTCTTGAGATTACCCCACAGAAAGAAGTCTAGAGGAGTTAAATCTGGAGATCGAGCGAGATACTCCACACTCTCTCTTCGTCCCATACATCTGGCAGGGAATGTGCGACTGAGAAATGCCCTCACATCCAGGTGAAAGTGAGTTGACGCCCTATCCTGTTGAAAATAATAATCTTCATTTCCAAACACAACGCTAAGACCAGGAGTTATTATTTCCATTTCCAAGTACGAGTCGCCTGTGACTGCATTGTCAAAGAGGTACGACTTGGTTAACCCGCTAGAATACAGACCACACCAGACTGTTACTCCTGGTAGATTAGGATGCCTTTGCTCGGTTACATATGGATTCTCCCTGGCCCAGTACACGCAATTACGGCGGTTAATTGTTTCATAAATTTTAAACGTCGCTTCATCTGACCAAAGAATTCGATCTTGGAAACGTTGCTCTTCTTCACGTCTGTTAATCAACCATTCACAAAATTCGCTTCGTCTATCAGGATCATCCTCGTTAAGAGCGTGGAGAAGTCTTGGCATGTAAGGCTTAAAGCTCTGAGACCGCAAAATTCTATGAACACTACTTCTGCAGATCCCAGTCTCACGAGAGCATTGCCTCATAGATTTCTTCGGGGATCGTGTGTAGACTTGGATTATCTACACTCTCATTGTCTCTTGAACTTGTCTTTCGTCCGCTATGTCCCTTCTTCATATCGTGCACCGTTCCTTCGACTTCAAACTTATCACTGATTCTTGTAATTGTTACTCTTGTTGCTGGTGGCGTTCCCAATTCAACTCCCCAATGTCGGCGTACCGCATTCACATTCTCTGTTTTCCAGTAACACTTTAGCACTCAGTTCCGTTGCTCAAACGATAACGCCATGTTCGCTGACACTCCTGAAACTAAATAAAGCATTGTTATGTTTTTCACCGTTCTAAATTATCACCCATAAAAATTGTATTTCTGTCTCCTGTAATTAAAGAGATATTCTATTTCAAAGAGTGTATACATTATTTTGGGACACCCTGTATATTTGCACTGCTGGCTGTGACGTCACAGGTGCCCTCTTTCTCGACAAATACCGCAATGTTTCTCCCCACGTCTTTCGCACTCACTTCCACCTTGCGACAGCCAGGTCCCAGGCTGTGCTGAGCTGCAAACCGCCATTCCTACTGCTGGCGTTTTCAAATATTTTTGTTTCTATAGTTTCTTTTATAACCCTACCCCAAAATCCTCTCATCCTCAAAATGACAGAATAGAATTCAGTGTCAATTTTCTGAAGTATGTTTTACCATGGCTGATTTTACAGGATAATATAGGCCAGCAACTGTCTTGTTACGCCCGGTGTTGCTTCACAGTGCATACTGTTGTCTGACGTAGTAGCTGTACACTTCAGGCGGTCGTCATTTTGCTGGGGGCCTGAACACCGATGAAATGTTGTCTCTCTTCAGGAACGGGCTAATCTTTCCTGGCACTGTGCCACAGAAAGGGGAAAACGCAAATTTCTTGCTCTCTTCTCCGGATGCGTTTCTTCTCCATGTCTCACTAGAAATAGCGTGTGATTCCTGGCAGTGATTGCCGCCATTTTCTCAGAAGACTTTTCATCGTCTCAGACGACTTTAGCACGAAGGTCGATGGTGTTCAGAACGCCACGTTTTTGTGCCGATTTATGGTGGGTGAGAGCGGGCAGATACCAATATGTGTGTGTGTGTGTGTGTGTGTGTGTGTGTGTGTGTGTGTAGGTTTCCTGCAGACACTGTGACTGAGGTACCAATTGGTTTTGCGTCGAACGAGCATGTCAAAGAATGGCAGTGCACCATCTACGAGGGTGGTTTGAATAGTTCTCGGAACGGAACAGAAAAGAGTACTCACATCACTGAAAGTTTTTATCTCTCAACGTAGTCTCCTTGTAGATGAATGCACTTGGTCCAACGATGTTCCAGTGCCATCTCGAAAATGAGTTTCCTCCAGGCCTGCAAAATAGTTGTCAATTCCGGCTATCAATTCTTCGTTTGAAGTGAATCTTCGTCCACCAAGAAAAATTTTCAGTTTTGGGAAGAGATGGAAGTCTGGCGGAGCCATATCAGGTGAAGAAGGCGGGTGTGGCAACAATCCATACCTTAGCTCGTGTAATTTTGCCATGTCGATGGCACATGTGTGCGAGCGCACACTGTCTTGATGGAAGATGACTTCCTTCCTTCCTAAACTGTTTTTTTTTTTTCGCGTATCTCTTGTTGCAATTTGTCCAGGAGGTTAGCATAGTATTCTCCAGTAATTGTTTGCCCAGTGGGGAGATAATCTACAAACATAATCGCCTTCGCATCCCAGAACACTGATGCCATGACCTTTTCTGCGGAAGGAACTGTCTTTGCTTTCTTTGGTGGCGGAGAATCAGCATGTTTCCACTTCTTTGACTGTTGTTTTGTCTCTGGGGTACACTAGTGCACCCAAGTTTCATCTGTGGTCACAAACCGGTGCAAAAAATCTTGTTCGTTTCTCCTAAAATGGGCAAACATTGCTCCGATTTATCCATTCTCATGCGTTTTTTGCGTTTTTGATCCAGTGTCAAGAGTTTTTTCATTCCTAATTCTTCAGTTAAAATGTGATATATCCTTTCAGATGACATCTGGCAAGGGTGAACAATTTCACTCACTTTCAGTCAGCCATCCTCCGTGACCATTTTGTGCACTTTCGAAATGAGTTCTGTAGTAGTGACACATCTTGGCCGACTGCTGCGAGGATCATTATCTAAGCTCTCCCGACCACATTTAAATTCATTTGCCCACTTGGCAACAGTTGAATATGAAGGAGCAGAACCCCCAGTGTATTCTGGAAATAAGCATGAATGTCCCTTGCTTTCATACCTTTCTTTATGAAGTACTTAATCACTGCCCGAATCTCGATTTTTTCCAACCTCGCAAATCACAACACGGGAAAAACAACAGAGCCACGTCAACGCCACAGCTCTCTTCCAAGAGCACTGACGTGGCACGTGTTTACAGGCAACAGTCCAATGAGTATCACGGGAACAAGTCGTTGCGCTAGCGCTGACCTCTTGTGGTCATTCCGAGTACTTTCAAACCACCCTCGTATCTTTACTTTCATCATAAACCTTAATGTGGTCGTGAAGGCTGTTCAGGTATTCTAAGAATTCTCCCAGTTTATTACGACCATGGAGCTAAATAATAAAAGTGTCGTCAAAGTAAGGATAATAGCTGCTTGGCTTAGCTGATGGTCAAAGCGACATCTTCAAGTTTCTCCATAAAATGGCTCGCTATGGATGGAGCTAACAGACTTCCCATGGCCACACCATCAGCTGATCCAACTGCCATATGGGAAGTATGACATTATCAACACCTGCTTAAATAATCACACAATTGTACAATCAAATAACAGGGAGAGGAGATATATACAGCCTTTGACTGGAATACACGTAAATAGGGAGACCACATGAGAACTGACCATTATATCACTTTGCCCAAGACACAGATTTTTAATTCGGTTGATAAAATCGTCAGTGTTCTTAATGGGTTGCACACAGCGATCCACATGCAGTGTAAAGAGGCTGGCCAGATGTTTTGACAGTCTATTAAGTTGGTGACTCAATGGTGGTCACAATGGGCCGAAGAGTAGAATCCATTTTGTGGATTTTTGGCAGCCCTAAAGCATAGGTGGTCTCGGCGCCTAAGGGAGAAAACTCTTAACAACAGCCTCTTCCAGTGATCACAGTTTTAGGTGCTCTGATATCTTCCTCGTTACTCTGGACGTCGGGTCCCGTGGCAGTTTCCGGTAGGTATCGTCCTCTAGAATCAACTGCATTTTAGCACCTTAGTCAGCTTTATTCAGAATGATGGGTGCATCGCTCTTCTCAACTGACGGAACCGCGGTTGTGGGATTGTTTAAGCACTCGACTATTTATGAGTTCGATTCCTGGCATCCATTGCGCCCTTTGATGCTTTTTTGTTTTACAGACCCCACGCTGATTCTTTGTGAAACGCAAATTCCCTCAGCGTTCTCTTACTCTGATAGATGTGATTGTTGCCTAGATTTTAGCACATCGAGTGCCAGACCCCAACTGTTATTTAAATTGAAACCTCCATCGCTGTTCATTGAGTTTTAGGATGCCTTTATTTCCATAGGCTCCTTAATTATACTGTTCCAGAAACTCGACGGTTGCACCATAATGCTGGTCTCATCGATTTTCATTTCATGGTTATTGTGATCAGACGAAACTACTTTCGTCTGGCAGTAGCTGTGGGTCCTTTGATAATTTTGGGAGAAGGTTAATCAAACTAAAAGAACACTTGAAATATTGATTAGCTTTGTTACACAAAGGAATAAAATATTTTGCTTGGGGAAAGTTTCCAGAATGAAATTTTCACTCTTCAGTGGAGTGTGCACAGATATGAAACTTCCTGGCAGCTTAAAACTGTGTACCGGACCGAGACTCGAATTCAGGATCCCGGCGGTGCCTAAGCTATGCCTCCACAATATACTTTCTTCCAGGACTGCTAGACCTGCGCCGGCCGTTGTGGCCGAGCGGTTGTAGGCGCTTCAGTCTGGAACCGCGCGACTACTACTGTCGCAGGTTCGAATCCTGCCTCGGGCATGGATGTGTGTGATGTCTGTAGGTTAGTTCTAGGGGACTGATGACCTCCGATGTCAAGTCCCATAGTGCTCAGAACCATCTGAACCATTTTTGCTAGACCTGAAAGTCCGGCAGGACAGCTTCAGTGAAGTCGGGGTATGTCTGCTTCAGGTCAGAGAAGTCGAAGGGAAACCAGCGGTTTATGTATTTAGCTTTGTGGGTCGAATCCTTATGGAATGTACGAGATAATATTCAGTGACTGAGCTCGAAGCATATCAGTGATTTGGGCGTTCAGAATATTCCAATATTACCTATGGGGAAACATACGAAAGTATTTTCTGACCGCCAAGCCCTGACATTTCACTTAACATGCAAACTACTACATAAACGAATATCAAGATGGCTCCTCTTCTTACAAGAATTTAGTTTTGACGTTATGTGTATAGAACGGGAATAGAACGTAATAACAAACGCAATTCCACGGCTCCCACAAGGTTTGAATGAATTTGCCAAACCAACAGAACAGACTTCCCCAGTTCCGCATTTTATTGACGCCTGATGGCACGTGCTCTCCAGATTACTTAAATATGTGTCGCAACATGCAACAAGGGGAACTAAAGTATTTAGTAGATGGTATTGCCGTATCTCTGATACACATGAAAAAACCAAGAGAATCCTCTCGGCATGCTATGGCGATAAAAATAGAATTATACAAGAATCTATTACACCCATTCAATTTCCGAATCCAGAATCCCTTAATTCTTCATCTATCGAATGCAACCGCCACATCCAATCTCTGCGCACGCTCGGTGAAGACGTAAAAGCTTATGGTGGCATGCAATGTAACCTCCACGAGATAAACTTTAGCTACAGTGCGACGAGAGGAAACTCTAACAGTTATAAACATTATCTATCCGACATATGAAAAAGCAGTGAAATAAATGATGATAAATATTAATTATTCATATAATATTTTATGATGTAATTGGACATATCGATGTGTATCATGCAAAGACAATGATAATTGTAAATTCCTTTTATGATCTGCGTTTGTCTTCCTTTGTTTTTACCTTTTGTTGTTTGGCTTTTGTAGGTTGTGGACGCAAGACGTATATCAAACTGAGGTCTGTTAAGAAATAATAATTATTTGTTAAGTATTACTTGAGAATAAAGTTCATTATTTTTATAAATATGAGTGAATAATTATTTGTAACTTTAATTCCTCTCTCAGTAAGCATTATCTGTGTTAATTATTTCTTTCCGCTGCAAGGAGTGCAGCCATTGATGATAGCGATTTGTATCGCGTTTTCGTCTGTGTTTTCCTTAGAAAAAAATCAAATGTTTGCTTGATAAAGTCTAAATAGTGCACAATACGAAAGTAAAGTTTAACAAGCATTTCAAATACTTATCCTATTTGCTCTAGCAATAGAAAGTCTCTATCAATTGTCTGCCGCCATCTTAACAATTATCTCAGCGGCAAATTCAAATTAAACAACTCTGCAGACATAAATGCCGAAGGTAATAAAAATGTGTAAAAATAAATGTGCACCGGTGGTACCGAACTCATTTTAATGAAAATAATTCGAATCAGATTGGTTCATTAAAAACAGTGCTCATAGCACGATAACAAACTTTTCTAGCTGATGTATGGAGCCGAAATTAATGACGCACGAGTTGCGAAGAATATTGTTTCAGGTAACATACGTCAGTGTTGTGCGCGGCTGATATTCTGTGGTTTTAATGATCATTTTGCTGAAGATAGCTGTTTCCATCATAATCAATAGTTGTATAGAATCTGTTGTAAGAACTGTGATTTAGTGACAGTTACACAACTTACAGACAACACTTTTTACACAACGTTAACTTGGAGTTCTTTAGCAACTTGACCAAATCTTTAGCTGGGAGAAAAATTATTTTGTGATTAGTCACTGTAATGAAATAACCTTATCGCTTTCATTTACAAATTAGTTAAGTACCAAACCACTGAGTAACACAGCGAACGCCACACACGCTAGCACCAAAAATTCTCAGAACTTTTCCTGATGATATCTACCGATGGTGGCTCATCCGTATCAAGCAAACCGCTCTTTCAGAAGGGGCATACTTTAGTTGATGGACTTTATAGAAACAGAAACAGACACAGCGCTTGCTTCGCATATCAGCTGTGACAATAAAATGGTGACTTACACTCCCATAGCTGCAGCCTTTCATGTCCGCGCTACATCAGACGGTCTATTTTGTTTATTTTGCGAAGAACGTGACCATTGGATCCAAGAACGTAATAAAGTTACTGACTGACCTCGCTGAAAGAAAACAGAAATTGAAAAGTGCTGATGTTTTCTATGCCTAAACAGAGGACATAAAACGTCAGATCGGGAAGAGGGGTAGGGCATGTTGTTCTGTACTCCGTTAATCACAACAATAAAACTGATGTAAACAACCACAAACGAGATGATTCAAATGGCTCTGAGCACTATGGGACTTAAGATATGAGGTGATCAGTCCCCTAGAACTTAGAACTACTTAAACCTAACTAACCTAAAGACGGCACACACATCCATTCCCGAGGCAGGATTCGAACCTGCGGCCGTAGCGGTCGCGGGGTTCCAGACTGAAGCGCCTAGAACCGCGATGATTGGTCAGAAGTTGTAGCACACCTACACTAGTGTTGTTACGCTCTTGGAAGTGGGGCCTACTTACGTTTTAGGTATATTATTACTAAGTCACGTTTAATGAAACTTTAAAATATTCAAATGTATTAGCAGCCGTCAACGTTTTTCTAAATCACGGTTTGACCGAGCGAGGTGGCGCAGTGGTTTAGCACACTGGACTCGCATTAGGGAGGACGACGGTTCAATCCCGCATCCGGCCGTCCTGATTTAGGTTTTCCGTGATTTCCCTAAATCGCTCCAGGCAAATGCCGGGATGGTTCCTTTGCAAGGGCACGGCCGACTTCCTTCCCTAATCGGACTAGACCGATGACCTCGCTTTTTGGTCTCTTCCCCCAAAGAACCCAACCCAAACTTAATCACGCTTTAGTTATGTAGCTTTTATTTCAAAAATTGTGTATAGTCAGAGCCTCTTCAGTGTTGTGCTCTGATTGTCGCGCTGTTCATACGCAGGATGAAAATGACTGAGGTTACTTCGTGTCCGGTAGTGAAACACGGTTAAAAAGTGCCGAGAAATATGTTGTTCTTCATGTCTGTCATAAATTTGCAGAGATAATTGGCTTTCAAGTTTTCCGATGAACTGTATTAGATATAGTTGAAACACAAGTACACATTCGTGTATAGCGGAATCGGTAGCGTAGTTGCTACATAACTCAGGCCAGTAAATGGTTGGCTGGTCAAGTTTTTCTCTTTCAGTTTGAATTAGCTACATCTCGTAATTGTAAAATTCATCATAATTTTTTATGAATAATTCACATATTCTTGTTTCTAATTACGTATTGCATGCGGAACTCCTGTTTTCATTTCGAATATAAATTCTCAATTATCGATATTTCATGAAAGACTGTTGATACAGGTTGCTTAAATCAAGAAAACATAAAAACATAGTTTTTCAAGAAAAACATGAAAAACCAAATACTCTTTATCTGGACTATGTCCATTGTATTATACCACAGACTTAGTATGTGTCGTAGAAACATGAAAAACAATCATTTTCACAGCATCGAGCACACCATACAAATGTTGCATTTTTACGTTTGCCACTGTGCCATTACAATATGAACCCAACAAAACTGATGTGGAGCCGAGTTAAGGGATTTGGACCGAGAAATAACAAGACTATTGAGCTTCCAGACGTACTGGAACTAACGCACGCAGCCTTTTCACATGTCACTGCCGAACATTGGCGGGATATAGAACGGCACGTCATAAAAGGAGAAAATGCGGTGGATGGCTTCGTGGAGTCTGTTGTTGATCGACTCGTTGTCAACGTAGCAGATGACAGTCCCAGCACTGAAATGTATTTCTCGGATTCGTATAAAGAGGGAGCTAAGAGATTGTAAGGTGTCAGGCAAATCCAACACCTTCCACGAAAACCCTGACATGATAGCAAATCCGGCAGTACGTCACATAGCTCCAAATAAATCCTGGCATTAAATTAACCAAAGCAATACGATCAACGAGTGAGCAAATGGAATACCACAGACTAACACAAGAACGCCTAAATGCATGTCATACCTTCCAACCGTGAAACAGACGCAGTTCCGAGGGGAGAAACGAGAACAGAAGTTGAGAGCAGAATCGTGTAGGTTAGGAGGCCCTACGATAAGGGACGGACATCCAAGTCGCCAGCTGACCGCCAACCCCCCCCCCCCCCCCCCAGCCCATGTTAAAAGATAGAGCCCTCCAGAAGAAGAGTATAGATCTTACGATAACACTAAAAGGGCCACACCAGCTGCAAGTTTTAGCGTGAGACTTTTTCGCGTCTCTGTTACGTTGCAAACGTTAAAAACATTGCCCCACCACGAAAAGTATAACGTTTCTCATTGGATAGACAGAATTTTGTAGGCGGAGCTTAAGGTTAACATTGAGACCCTGATTGGTCAGTTGAAAACACAGCCAGATAGCTTTCTTTAAACCAACTTCGGTAAATTGTAGTAAGGAGAAGTTAGGACAGAGTTTGCTTCCGAGACGGCGAGCTGGATGGAGCTGCGCCGGCCGCCGTCCCCTGACGAACACCGACAAGGTAATGAACGCACGCGATGCCGCATTTTTGAGCGCATAAGGCTTCATTCAGAACTGCAGAAGTCTCATCTGTTACATCCCCTTTTTACGTAATACTAGTGTCGATCGTCAATTAAATCTCATGGTGTTCACATTACCTACTTGAAGTAAAAATCTGAAATGCGATGATTTTTCTGTTATATAATTATTGAGAAGCCACATCAGCCACTGTAATTTTCGACAAGTTAGATAAGTAATTAAAGATAATTGAGGGTCACTGTAGACCATTTTGATTCTTTTCTCTTTTATGAAACTTAACTTAAATCTAGATTATAGATGTGATATGGCATAGGTCATCCTTCGATCCATTGTAGAACTTGGAAACCCATTCAGGGAATATTCGTTCACATTTTTGTTGAACGCAGTTGGTTTTTATCATCCTGTATTAAAATATTTCCTTTTATCAATAGTACAATTTATAAACAATGTTTTGTGAGTAGAATAAAATTTCCAACGGTAAACTTAACTGCTTTTTCGACGTTATTTTACCAGCTAACTAAAAATAGGAAAGCCTTGAACACCTTCCACTAAATTTAGTTAGTATTAAGATTCTTTTACAGGGAGTGCAGTGGAGCTGACGCTGAAATCAGTAAGTATTTGGTTATATCATCGCTAGTCTCACTGAACTCTTCTGAACTCTACATGTCATGTGTGGTCTGGCGTCTCCTTACCAGCAACAGGTCCCAGGTTCAAACTAGTCAATTCCCTAAAAAACACGCTCAGAGCGTCGTTGCGCGAAAGTGGTAGGGAGACACGACTTAGAACAAACAGACACCACGCAGGATGTTAGAAGATTACCAGACGACTGACTGTAATTAACAGCTTCGGTGGGTTCGGTATTCAACAGTACGGTGAAATTCCTGCAGCATGCTTTTGCATCACTCGTAACTCGCTCAGAAAAATTACTCTTACACTCTTAATTTAGGAATTTTCATCACTCTTGTTTGTAATTAGAATACTATGTCAGGTGAGAACGAGTGCTTTTTATGCTTTGCGTCTGATCACCAAGGAAGCGCGCGGTAATGCTAGAGTTTCTCCAAATATTATTTAATTCTCTTTAAAAATTAA
Source organism: Schistocerca nitens (assembly GCF_023898315.1). NCBI lineage: Eukaryota > Metazoa > Arthropoda > Insecta > Orthoptera > Acrididae > Schistocerca > Schistocerca nitens. Next base: position 212,407,613 of record NC_064623.1, on the reverse strand, counting down.
AAGACATTCGAAGCTATACTGTTTCTCTGTTCGTCTCTTTTTTACGTCTGAACTGCAACTGCTCACATCATTGCAGGTTAGTTGGACCGCTGGTTGACCAGTGCTGTCCAAGTTTAATGCACCTGTGAATCTGTTGTCCCTCACATTATCGCTCACTCTATGTGCGTATAACACCGCATAAGACGTATCCTTATGATCGTACTTGACTTGGCTTCCGCTCCCCGTGAAACGAAATCCAATGACATTCACGCAAACGCGGATTAATATATGGCGTAATGTTTAAATCAGGTTTATTCTTAAGATGAACAGAGTATAACTGTAAAAAACCACAAGTCGATACGCGTCGAACGTACGACGTGTAAGAAAGCAGCACAGAACAACGTCACTTCTGTTAGTAAAATACACGCAAGTACACCCACCTTTACGTTCTTGCAAACTGCTCAGGTGCGCATCGTAGGACCAACAGGACTAAATAAACACACTCGATGTGTGTTGAACAATGGAAGACAAGCGTCTTTCATAGCAAAGTCATTAACAGAAGATATGAAATGGCCTGCCCTGGACCAACAGCAACTTAGCGTTTGCACGTTCGAATCTATGAGGTAGCCTTGTCAGTTTCAAAATGAGAGGAATGTGGATTAATTCTGCGACTTACAACAAAGAGTATGAAAGTGACCACTACTTCACGCCTAGGCTGAGAGTTTCACAAGATATTAAGAATGTAACACATGTGTGCACGCTACAGTTGGGTGATCCATTGACAGATTCCCAAGAAGATTTGGCCATCGAGCTTTTGATTGGTAATGATCATTACTGAAAGTTTGTTATCGATGATTTACCAATCCGTATTTCTAAATTCATTATTTTGTTTCCCACCGTACTCGGCTGGATCCTCAGTAGATGCAGATCTGCTGTCTCTGCAAATTTAGCTGTTGTCAACTTTGTACTTCAGACTCAAATGTCCACAGATGACCAATTGAGACGATTCTGGGATCTAGATAATATTGGCATAACTGCACATCATGATGCGGTATAGTCTAATAAAGATTCTGCCCTCCTTCAGGAAATTCAGGCATCTTTTCTTGTGCGAAATCATCGAAGTGTCGTTTATCTTCTCCAGAAATCAAATAAACTACTGGCCATTAAAACTGCTACACCACGAAGATGATGTGCTACAGACACGAAATTTAACCGACAAGAAGAAGATGCTGTGATATGTAAATGATTAGCTTTTCAGAGCATTCACACAAGGTTGGCGCCGGTGGCGGCACCTATAACGTGCTGACATGAGGAAAGTTTCCCACCGATGTCTCATACACAAACAGTAGTTGACCGGCGTTGCTGGTGAAACGTTGTTGTGATGCCTCGTGTAAGCAGGAGAAATGCGTACCATCACGTTTCCGACTTTGATAAAGGTCGGATTGTAGCCTATAGCGATTGCGGTTTATCGTATCGCGACACTGCTGCTCGCGTTGGTCGACATCCAATGACTGTTAGCAGAATATGGAATCGGTGGGTTCAGGAGGGTAATGCGGAACGCCGTGCTGGATCCCAACGGCCTCGTATCACTAGCAGTCGAGATGACAGGCATCTTATCCGCATGTCTGTAACGGATCGTGCAGCCACGTCTCGATCCCTGAGTCAACAGATGGGGACGTTTGTAAGACAACAACCATCTGCACGAACAGTTCGACGACGTTTGCAGCAGCACGGACTATCAGCTCAGAGACCGTGGCTGTGGTTATCCTTGACGCTGCATCACAGACAGGAGCGCCTGCGATGGTGTACTCAACGAAGAAACTGGGTGCAGGGATGGCAAAACATCATTTTTTCGGATGAATCCAGGTTCTGTTTACAGCATCACGATGGTCGGATCCGTGTTTGGCGGCATCGCGGTGAACGCACATTGGAAGCGTGTATTCGTCATCGCTATACTGGCGTATCACCCGCGTGATGGTACGGGGCGCCATTGGTTACACGTCTCTGTCACCTCTTGTTTGCATTGACGGCACTTTGAACAGTGGACGTTACATTTCAGATGTGTTACGACCCGTGGCTCTACCCTTCATTCGATCCCTGCGAAACCTTACATTTCAGCAGGATAATGCACGACCGCATGTTGCAGGTCCTGTACGGGCCTTTCTGGATACAGAAAATGTTCGACTGCTGCCCTGGCCAGCACATTCTCCAGATATCCCACCAATTGAAAACGTCTGGTCAATGGTGGCCGAGCAACTGGCTCGTCACAATACGCCAGTCACTACTCTTGATGAACTGTGGTATCGTTTTGAAGCTGCATGGCCAGCTGTACCTGTACACGCCTTCCAAGCTCTGTTTGACTCAATGCCCAGACGTGGTTGTTCTGAGTACCGATTTCTCAGGATGTATGCACCCAAATTGCGTGAAAATGTAATCACATGTCAGTTCTAGTATAATATATTTGTCCAATGAATATCCGTTTATCATCTGCATTTCTTCTTGGTGTAGCAATTGTAATGGCCAGTAGTGTATTATTTTACATTCTGCTAAGTGCTTGAACGCAGAAAGATTTCGAAGTTTACATAGAAGACTTCTGATTCCCTAAAGGACAAAAAATGGTTCAAATGCCTCTGAGCTCTATGGGACTTAACATCTGTGGTCATCAGTCCCCTAGAAGTTAGAACTAGTTAAACCTAACTAACCTAAGGACATCACACACATCCATGCCCGAGGCAGGATTCGAACCTGCGACCGTAGCGGTCACGCGGTTCCAGAATGAAGCGCCTAGAACCGCATGGCTACACTGGCCGGCTTAAAGAAGCATATAGAGCTCGTCCGGTTATCCGTGCTGTCTGTCTAACGCACTGTTTCCAGAGCGGGAAGGCGTGCCGGTCCCCGGCACGAATCCGCCCGGCGGATTAGTGTCGAGGTCCGGTGTGCCGGCCAGTCTGTGGATGGTTTTTAATGCGGTTTTACATCTGCCTCGGCGAATGCTGGCTGATTCTTCTTATTCCGCCTCAGTTACACAAAGTCGCCGATAGCTGCGCTAACACTGTCTCCACGCACGCGTACACCGCCATTACAACACAGGGGTTACACTCGCCTGGTGTGAGACGTTCCCGGGGGCGTCCACAGGGGGCCGAACCGCACAATAACCCTGGGTTCAGTGTGGGGCGGCGGTGGGGTGAGTGGACTGCTGTAGGCTGTTGCGAGGTTCTGTACCACTGAAGGCTACAGCTGGGACGAAGCTTCTCCTTCGTTTCTAGGTCCCCAATTCAAAACAAATACAATACCACATAAAACTCGCTACTCCTGAAGACTGAAGTAACACCATATTTTACCCTCCACATCGTGCATTTAGGAAGGAGAAACTTGGTACAATAAAGTGAAGGATCGTTTTTGATGCGTCTTCTCACGAGATCAATGTACGCTCTCTCAACAACACTTAGAGGCGGGACCAAATCTTCCGCCAGAAGTACTTGTTGTTCTGATATGGTTCCGAATACACCGCTTGGCTATTATTAGTAATATTACGCAAAGAATTCCGCAACTTATCTTGCACGAAGATGACAGGGACTTGACAAGATTTCTATGGCATCAAGGTTTTCAAGGTAGTCACGGAAACTACCATACGACGAACGAAGTAACAACTTAATGTCTCACTTGACTTAAAATTCAGCTTGACATGTAGTCCACTCCAGCTTTCAGCGACGCTGAAAGAACGCGGTTAAGAGACCGCATTTACAGTCGCCGCGCAGGCACTAGCCAACAATGTTTTCAAGGATGACTTCGCGTTTGGTGCAGATGGCGACACGGAAGGTGTCGCTGTGTATTACGAACTAAAGGCCCTTACGAAACAATTGAACTTTCAGTTAACGAAATAGGCCACCACCCGAGTCTTCAGGAGTAGCGAGTTCTATATGGTATTGTATTGTATTGAACTGGGGACATAGAAACGAAGGAGAAGCTTCTACTCAAGTTTTAAGTGCAAACTGGAACATAGCAACGGACAATGTACATTAACACGGATGATGTCACAGAAAAATTATCTGATGAACTTACTACCAAAAGGAAACTATTACAGACTGTAGCTAAATTTTACGATCCACTAGGATTATTCTGACCTGTATCAATCGTGGCAAAACTTTATTCCAAGGAACCTGGTTTAGGGGAACTGACTGGAGTGAATTGCTACCCAACACTCTGGCAACATAGCGGAATACTTGGAAGTCTAATTTACCTCCACTGTCTTGCAGTAGTATCCAATGCTGGATATCAGCTACAAATACCGCGACCTATTTTGTGATGCTTCGAACGCGCGTATGGCGCAGCTCTGTACATCCGCCATGTTTAACACGCCAACACAGTGATATACTTGGCCTGTAGCAAGAAAAGACTGAGCACTCTTAAATCTTTAATTATTAATCACAATGCGTGGGTTTACCACATTTAAATTCTCATTGCAATCTAATATATAAAAATGAATCGCAAAATGTGTTGGTAAGCGCATAACTCAACAACGCCTTGACCAATTTGGCCAAATCTTTTTTTAAAATGTTCGTTGAAGTTCAAGGATGGTTTTTACGGCGAGAAAAATTAGAATTATTGCTGGAAAAACCCTAAAAATAGCCCTTTTCTTTTTCCTATACAAATGATTTGTAACTAAAACGTAGTCAATTTGAGCTTTATTGCTATGGTATAAAGTTCATATTAAAATGAATCGCAAAATGTGTTGGTAAGCGCATAACTCAACAACGCCTCGACCAATTTGGCCAAATCCTTTTTTAAAATGTTCGTTGAAGTTCAAGGATGGTTTTTACGGCGAGAAAAATTAGAATTATTGCTGGAAAAACCCTAAAAATAGCCCTTTTCTTTTTCCTATACAAATGATTTGTAACTAAAACGTAGTCAATTTGAGCTTTATTGCTATGGTATAAAGTTCATATTAAATTACAAGCACACACTGTTGTCTAAGCAATGTAGGTGTGTTCCTAACGTCAAAGATCATATCTATCAAAACAATGTGCGTGTGTGCGTTGGAGCACAGAATACATAGTTGGAGAAGTTTAATATCGCGTTCCGAAACTCGCGTTTCTTTTGTATTAGTTTCGGCACGCGAGATAAAATGCATCAGTTTCCACGTCATTACATCAGTCAAACAAAAATCGCGTTACAATTCGTACGGCTTAAAAGGATTTGACTTCAAGTCATATAAAATGTAAAAAAAAAAGAAAGTTGTCTGTGACCTAATCTACTGAGTTTGCTTTTGTCAACTGATACACGAAACAAATTCGTGTTTTGTGCAGAGTGTTTACTTAGTTAGTGTTTGTTTAGTTCGTGATTAGTGAAAAACTAATTTATATTTCATATGCCTCCTATACGACGAAGCAATTTAGGTAGAAGAACCAGAAATGCTACAAACCAAGCTAATTACCGATCTAATCGTACGGCACAAGAACGTGACGACGGAAATGAACGTGAAAGAATTCGGATATCACAAACGCGTGAAGCGCGAGCGAGACATTCAACTAATAATCGCGCAAGTTTGAATCGAGCTGCTTTCAGTTACGATGTGTCAATTGACTACAGTAACTACCAATGTGTTGTTATTGGTTCTATGAACTCGGTTTGCTCACACTGTAAGGCATTAAAATACAAAAACGAAGCCAATGGATTGTGTTGCGCAAATGGTAAAGTGAAATTGATACCATTGGACCCACCACCAGAACCATTGTACTCATTGGTTTCAGGAATAGGAACAGATTCTATACACTTTTTGACACATATCCAACAATATAACAATTGCTTTCAAATGACTTCATTTGGGGCAACAAATGTAGTTCGGGAAAATTTTATGCCAACTTTCAAGGTATGTATTATAGCAGTTACTCATAATTATTTTAGCGAACAAAATTTTCTGTCACAAAAGTTAAGATGTGTCACTAATCTTCAATTTCTTAATCACTTATATATCACTTAGTCATCATATTATATGGTGATTCAGTTTCAGTGACACTTTTATTATATTTTATATTACATAGATATTAGTTCAAACTAAATATATACTTTTTAAGATCAAATATTATTTAAGTTTGATCACTGACAATCCATTAATTTATACCACACCATAATATTTTATTTTATTTACAGATACAAGGGCAAATATATCACAGAGTAGGTTCACTGTTACCAGTGTCAGATAGCGACAACAAATTCCTGCAAATTTATTTTATGGGCAATTCACCACAAGAAATTGATCTGCGTTGTGCACATAACAATTTAGTAAAGAGGTCTATTGTAGAACAATTACAAACTTTATTTCATCAACACAATCAATTGATTATATTGTTTAAAACTGCCCTGGATCTGATGCCATCCGATAATCACAAAATTGTAATCAGAGCTGATAAAACACCTGCAGGTCAACATACAAGACGTTTTAATGGACCAACTATTGATGAAGTTGCTATCGTTGTAGTTGGAGAAAACTTGGAATCCCGTGATATTGTTTTACATCGTCGGAATGATCAATTACAACGTATAAAGGAAACACACCGCTCATATGATGCACTGCAATATCCCATTATATTTTGGCAAGGTGAAGATGGCTACGATTTCTCAATAAAAATGATAAATCCCATTACAGGTAACTAAAATATTAATTTAGCTATGGCGATAATATCTCAGTCATTATATTATGTATTTTAATTTTATATTTGAATGTTATTAAAAGAAAATCTATTTACAGGTTCTGAAACCAACAAAAAAGTCAGTTCAATGAACTATTATTCATACCGCCTAATGATTCGGGAAAATGAAGAAAATCACATATTGAAATGTCGGCGATTATATCACAAATATGTTGTTGACATGTATGTAAAAATTGAAACGGAGAGATTAACATTCATCAGGTTGAATCAAACCAAACTCCGATCTGAAGAGTATATTCACCTTCGAGATGCGATTAATACTGATGGAAATGCACAGAATGTCGGTCGGATGACTATTCTTCCGGCAACATACATCGGAAGCCCTCGGCATATGCATGAATATGCTCAAGATGCCATGTCGTATGTTCGTCATTATGGTACAGCAGATTTGTTCATCACATTTACATGCAATCCGCAATGGATAGAAATCAAGCAGGAGTTATTCCCTGGGCAATCACCCATTGATCGTCATGATATTACAGCCAGAGTCTTTAGACAAAAGTTGAAATCTTTAATGGATTTCATCGTAAAACATAATGTGTTTGGTGAGACACGCTGCTGGATGTATTCTGTGGAGTGGCAGAAACGAGGATTGCCACATGCACACATTTTGATTTGGTTGGTTGAAAAGATAAGGCCAAATGAAGTTGATGCAGTGATATCAGCTGAAATCCCTAATGTACAAGTAGATCCTGGATTGCATGAGGTAGTTATCAAAAACATGATACATGGTCCCTGTGGAACTCTTAATCAAAATTCACCGTGTATGATGGATGGTAAATGTTCAAAACGATATCCACGGACATTAATATCGGAAACAATTACTGGTAATGACGGTTATCCATTGTATCGTCGCAGATCGACAGCAGACAATGGAAAATCAACAATTGTCAAATTAAATCAACAAGATATTGAAATAGATAATCGTTGGATTGTTCCATATTCACCCATTTTATCAAAGACATTCAAAGCACACATCAACGTTGAATCTTGCCATTCAGTGAAATATATTAAATACATTTGCAAATATGTAACCAAAGGGAGTGATATGGCTGTGATTGGAATTGGTGCAGAGAATTCCAATGATGAAGTTACCCAATACCAAATGGGCCGCTATGTCAGTAGTAATGAAGCAGTTTGGCGAATATTTTCTTTTCCTATTCATGAGAGACACCCTTCTGTTGTTCACTTAGCTGTGCATGTAGAAAATGGACAAAGAGTGTATTTTACAGCACAGAACGCAGTACAAAGAGCTGCTCAGCCACCATCTACTACATTAACCAGTTTTTTTGAGACATGCCAAAACGATGATTTCGCACAAACATTGCTATATTCTGAAATGCCAAAATATTATACCTGGAATCAATCCTCAAGGAGATTTATACGACGGAAACAAGGAAAACCAGTTCCAGGATATACAGATGTATATTCCACCGATGCGATTGGCCGGATTTATTCAGTACATCCAAGCAATGATGAATGTTTTTATTTACGACTGCTATTAGTCAATGTACGTGGCCCAACATCATTCCAACAGTTACGAACTGTTCATGGTGAATTGTGTGGATCCTACAGAGAAGCCTGTCAACGTTTGCAATTGCTTGAAAATGACGCTCATTGGGAGCAAACTCTCAATGATGCTGTAATATCATCACATGCTCATCAAATACGAACATTGTTTTCTATAATCATATCTACATGCTTCCCATCAAACCCAATTGATTTGTGGATCAAGTACAAAGATTATATGTGTGATGATATTTTGTATCAAATACGGAATAGAATGGGAAATCCAAATATACAAATCAGTGAAGAAATTTACAATGAAGCATTGATTTCAATTGAGGACATGTGCTTTATAATGTCAAACAAACTATTAATTCAATTAGGCCTGACCGCGCCCAATCGTCCAATGCATGACGCTTTTAACCAAGAGTTGCATCGAGAAAAACTGTATGATCTCAACGCTTTGAAAGAATTAATTCAAACAAATCTTCCACTGTTAACTGAACAACAGAAGTATGTATTTGAAACTCTTATGAAAGTAACAAATGATGAAACTGGAGGGATTTACTTCTTAGATGCACCTGGTGGTACAGGAAAAACTTTTTTGATTTCATTAATATTAGCAACAATTCGCTCACAAAATAAAATTGCACTTGCACTCGCTTCGTCGGGAATCGCAGCAACTTTGCTTGAAGGTGGTCGAACAGCCCATTCAGCACTAAAATTGCCATTAAATATGCAAAGCAATGAAACTCCAACCTGCAACGTTTCGAAGAACTCTGCAATGGCAAAGGTTTTGCAGTAATGTAAATTGATTGTTTGGGATGAATGCACGATGGCACATAAAAAATCTTTGGAGGCTTTAGACAGAACCTTAAAAGATCTACGGAGCAATAATAACCGATTTGGTGGTGCAATGATTTTATTAGCAGGAGATTTTCGTCAAACATTGCCAGTGATTCCACGATCAACGCCAGCTGATGAACTCAATGCATGTCTAAAGTCCTCCAATTTGTGGAAACATGTCAAAGTACTTCATTTAAGCAAGAATATGCGTGTCGAGTTGCGAAATGACCAATCTGGAAACATATTCTCTAAACAACTCATTGACATTGGTAATGGCAAATTTCCTATAGACATGTTGACTGGCTGCATTAACTTTCCTCAAAGTTTTTGTCAGTTAACTCGATCAAAAGATGAACTTATTCAGAAGGTGTTTCCAGATGTTTCTCAAAATTACAGAAACCATGATTGGTTGAGCGAACGAGCTATACTGGCTGCAAAAAACATAGATGTAAATGAATTAAATTTCAAAATTCAAGAACAAATTACAGGCGAATTGAGGATATATAAATCAGTTGATTCGGCTACTAATCAAGATGATGTAGTCAACTATCCACCGGAATTTTTAAACTCGCTGGATTTGCCAGGATTGCCACCTCACAATCTTCAATTAAAGGTTGGATCGGTGGTTATAATGTTGCGAAATATCAACCAACCGCGTCTTTGCAACGGTACACGGTTAGCGATAAAAAAATTACTAAACAATGTGATAGAAGCAACTATACTCAAAGGAAAGTATAAAGGAGAAGATGTTCTCATACCGCGCATCCCAATGATTCCGACTGATGTGCCATTTGAGTTTAAACGACTACAGTTTCCAGTGCGGCTTGCTTTTGCTATGACTATAAACAAGTCCCAGGGGCAATCATTAAGTGTTTGTGGTATTAATCTAGAAAACCCATGTTTCTCACATGGTCAATTGTATGTTGCCTGTTCCCGTGTTGGAAAACCATCAGATTTGTTTATCTATGCGCCAGGTAATCAAACAAAAAACATCGTATACCACAAAGCACTACAATGATAATAATAATAATTATGATTCACATGATTAACAATAAAGCGATTACTTACTTTTAAATCCTTATATATGTTTTATTTAATTATTTTTTATTCACAACGCCCCATCACCAGGGTGACGGTTCTGTTCAGGAGAATTTTTTTAAATACGTAGGCAAAAAAACTGCCATATTACAAATCTTTTTGACAGGACGAAGTCTGTCGGGTCAGCTAGTATAAAACATAAATACATGAATTCACAACACAGCATGGCTTCAAAATTTCTACCTGGACAACCTATGGTCCTAAGACTTTCGCATTACATTCCAGCCCAATCACATTAATAACTTATGAACACGGTTGGTAAAATACAAACGTTTACACTATAATCAATTTTAATAATTCACAGTTACTCAAAAAACATCAGAAGTTCGATGCGGAGCATGTAAGCCTGTTTATACAATCTTTCGGACCAAAATAGCCACGAGGGCCACCACAACAGAAGTGCGCTAGTTGCTTTTAGGATGGGTGCTCCCATTAGCTTAATCACTGAGCAGATATTTACTTAAGCGACAGTTAAGATACTTCATGCAAATAGAAGGTATTTCTAAAGTTTTTTTTCTTTCCTCCCTTTTAACAAGGGGGTTTTAGTAAGGTGGAAATTACACTTTGAGGAGACGCAATAGCAATCTAGCGGGCACGCTATCACGAGGACGCCATGCCACTACACACGTACTAAACTAGCCGCGTATCCGCTGTTCAAGCCAAACATTAACAAAACAGTTCCATATTCCTGACACCCAAATAGTCGGGATAAAAAAAAAAACCAAAAATCCCAAGAGCGTAAGATCCAGAATAGCTTCAGAACAGATCTTACTTCATGCGGTTGCCTTCACAAATACAGGTATCGAAATGAAAACAAGAACGTGTAACAACATTCCCTAATCAGCACATTGTTGTTCGTTTGGTCCCGGTAGCGCTAGACAACGCTGACATGCCAATGTTAACAAACGTCTAAGGCTACACCCTCCAACTGACAAACCGAAACCAATGTGATCCCTTATCAGCTCCGTGACGGGACTCGAACCCCCAACTACTGTCAGTGCAACTCAATTAGAATAAATACAGCGCAAACAGTATGGCGGACACATACCCAGGGATTAACAGAACACTAGACTGAACTAGAATTAACCTTCATAATACAGCACTAGATCTTGCGAGACAAGGAACTAACTCCCCACCCGAAATTCTGCAACCACAGGGCGGGAGGATGAACTACCAAAACATAGAAGTGCAAACGTACACAAATAACCACCAAAATACACCACTACACCGGTTAGGAACGATGCGTGGAGGAATCTGCACTGTCAGAATTGCACCAATGAACAGAACAGAGGATTGCCACGGCGGTGGCCACAAGGCGGAAAAGACGACTGGATGAACTCAGTCCCAAAGGACGATCAGCTGGAAACATTCACACTTAACGTCTTTTCTCCTTTCCCTCGGCCGGCCGGTGTGGCCGTGCGGTTCTAGGCGCTTCAGTCTGGAACCGCGTGACCGCTACGGTCGCAGGTTCGAATCCTGCCTCGGGCATGGATGTGTGTGATGTCCTTAGGTTAGTTAGGTGTAAGTAGTTCTAGGGGACTGATGACCTCAGAAGTTAAGTCCCATAGTGCTCAGAGCCATTTGAATCGTTCTTTTCCTTTCCCTCGGCGCACTTCGTCGTTTGTCCGGGACTGCTGTGCACAATTCTGAGCCGTCCCCAGTCGTCTCGGCAGACACCGACCCAGCCGAACTGCTCCCGGACTCAAACCCTCGCCGAACGGCGGCTCCACCGCCCCATGGTGGTTACTGTTTGTTTGCCTTCGTCGACGCAGGCGACGATTAGACTGCCATCTGCGTCCCGCGGACAACCAGTGAAGAGTGGACAGAGGGGCCTCAACCAGGCCGGCGTTCCTCCACGGGTAGAAGTGCGGATTCGATAACAACACCCGTACGTGGAAGGCAGGATGTCGACGTCACCAGAGCAGACGCGAAGGCCACTGCGCGACAACCTCCTCCAGCGTGACCGCGCTCGCCTGTAAATAGTACAGGCCAAAGAGTCGGCTGCAGTAAACAACCTGTTAAAAGGATAACACTATCAGGTCTCGAACTTATAGGTGCACTTTTTTTTTACTAATGTAATGCTGTGGACGGACGCTGCAGTGACATTACGCTGGATACGCAGTGGTGCGAATCGATGGAAGTCTTTTATCTGTAGCAGAGTGACATATAAGTCCCCTAGTCAGTGGAGAACGTTGTCCTGGAAATGATAACGCAGCGGATCACCTAACACGGGGACTTCTTGTCAATAAAATCCAATCTGCGCGTGTTTGGGGGGGGGGGGGGGGGGGGGAAGGACCGCCATGCCTTGCACACCCAGAAGAATGTCGGCCATCTGGTACTCTAAGTACGTGCCGTGACCTCCCGGAAGAAAGAAAGAATGTGAAACACGTGACAGAAGTTGCTATAACCCCCAGTATTACAGAGATTTCCAAATTCAGTTCCTAAAAACTAAAACTAAACTCCTCCCCAACAGGCCATGGAGGCCCAACGGTACCGACCGGCCGCCGTGTCACCCTTAGCCCATAGGCGTCACTGGATGCTGATATGGAGGGCCATGTGGTCAGCACACCGCTCTCCCGGCCGTATGTCAGTTTCCGAGACCGGAGCCTCTACTTCTTAATCATGTAGCTCCTCAGTTTGTCTCACGAGGGCTTAGTGCACCCCGCTTGCCAACAGCGCTCGGTAGAGCGGGCGGTCACCCATCCAAGTACTAGCCCAGCCCGACAGCGCTTAACTTCGGTGATCTGACGGGAACCGGTGTTACCGCTGCTGCAAGGCCGTTGGCCAAATTCAGTTCCTACTGGGGATTAATTCGCACAACCGGCTGTGTCGTTCGATTCATATGTAAAACTCGCCACAAAGATAAACTTACTGGACAGCAATCGAGCTCGCAGATGCACGCACTTTACCAGATCAAAACAGCCCAACATCAGTGCTTCACGCGGGAATTCCACGCAATCCGGAACGGTAAACCGATCCTGCAAGGCTCTAAAATTGGACGCTTTCATTCATTCACTGAAGACGGACTCATCTGGGACGTAGACTACAGTTTGCAGACTTCAGCAGTGAGGAACGATATCCATTACTTATAGATGGTTCACATCGCTTCACGAGACTCCTCATATTTCAAACACATATTGATCTTCGTTATCTTGGTGTCCGAATTGTGTTGTCCAAACTTCGGCAAGAATTTTGGATACTTAAAGGCCATCAAACCATTAAAAAAATACTGCATACATGTTTTCCACGCAAGATCATGAAGACTTCGAGAGGACAACAAATTGCAGTTTCCCCAGCCACAGATCGAATGAGGCCAACTAAGCCTTTACTATCACCGGCGTAGTTTTGCTGTCCCTCTTTACATCAAGACAGGCATGACCATGGAAAAGACGTTTATAACACTCTTCATTTGCGCAACGACACGTGCAGTACGTTTGGAGCTCTGCTCCAATACGATTTTTAATGGCTTTACTGAGATTTGCTAGTAGACGTGGATTGCTGCACACCATCTACGCCGACAATGTAAACCCTTTCACGCCGCTAACAAAGAATTATCGGCACTATGGAGCTCACTAACAACCTGAGAGACTCACAGCTTCCTCGCCTAAAACGGAATCACTTGGAAGATGATTGCACCACGGGCGTCTTTCTTGGTGGGGAGGATGATGACAGAGGATGGTGGGCACTGTCAAGCGATGCTTATGGAAAGTGTTGGGACGATAAAGTCTAACTGCAGAACAACTCTGGACCATCTTGTTCAAGATCGAAGCTGCAGTAAACTCAAGGGCAATCTCTCCATGAGATGATGCAGAACGTCTGACACCAACACAGTTTCTGGTTGTTGAAGGCCTGCTAAATGTGCCCACTGGAAAAGATGGACCAAGGAGTATCTCATGGAGCTCAGGTGCTTCCACGAAGTTAGAGGCGCATCTGAAAGGTATATTGACTTCCAACCTGGTGATCTGGCTTTGATTCAAGAAGATGGTGACCAAGACGCTTGTGGAAGAAAGGTAAAATAGAAAGATGTGTACAGGGAAGAGACAATAAAATATGGACGACAGTAATGTGCACACTAGAAGGACAGCAGGTAGCGTGACCAGTGATGGTGGTCACCCCCCTGGAGGCTGACCAGGGTAGGGAGCAATTGAAATGGTCAGGACATTTACATCTGATTAATGATACTCTTTGTAAGACATAACATGTTGTAAACTCTTTGTTATATGTATATTCTGTGGCTGTTAAATAAAGTGTGGTGCTAGACTGCAAATCATTGCTTATTACTGTGATTCATAACACTTAATAATTTACCACATAATTCAATTGGTTTCTTGCCAACGGAACTAATTTTTCACAAGTCTGAAATTGAAGAAGAGATCAGACAAGCATCGGTAAATCTCAGTGAAAAAGCCACAACTAGGAAGGAAGTGTACACTGAAAGGTTAGGAAGTGTGTGTACCTCCCACATTGGTCGGGAACTACTCTTGCACAAACACCCTATATTAAGCAAGGGTGTGCAGAGAGGGTGTGCAGCAACAGATTTAATTGTATTAGTCCTCTTGTCAGCAGCTGATGTTTTAAATTCGACGTCTTCAATTGTTTTATATACAGTCTGTCTCGAACGACGTCTCCACCGCCTTCTATACAGCATGCTGGCAGCGTTCCAATGCAGTTGCGTGTGCGGCAGCAGCAGCGCAAACGCCGCCTGGCAGCGAGCACGGCCCTTAAAATTACTAGGGCCGTGCGGCCGAGTTTGCCATTGAGATTTAACATGGGCCGCGCCTGCTGTGGGGACGAGTTAACACAGCGCTGTAGCGCAGGCATGTTATATAAGCGAGCGATAAGCGCTTGGCGCGTCATTCGCGCTGCTGCTACCGCACACGCAACTGCATTGGAATGCTGCCAGGATGCCGTATAGAAGGCGGTGGAGACGTCGTTCGAGACAGACTGTATATAAAACTATTGAAGACGTCGAATTTAAAACAACAGCCGCTGACAAGAGGAGTAATACAATTAAATCTGTATAAGAAACTAGATCATAAATGGTAGTTATTGTATTCTGGACTGTATGTCGTAATCAATGTTCCACACCTAGTTTACTACCTCTAGGGATATCCTAGTCCACGAAAAATATGCGGAGTGTGTCCGCACAAGCCCATAAAAAATTAGTAAGCTAGTATCAACAGCTAATGAGACACAGCACTCAAAGGCCAAGCAAAGAAGTTAATATGCCAAGAGAAAGAAGATCTAAGAAATGTACAGCAGTAAATATTGGTTTTAAGTTTAAAAATAAGAAAAAATACAGAGAGAAGAAAAGGAGAAGTATGTAAATAATAAACACACGCTTAAATAACTAAAGAAATTTACCAAGTACAAGGTGTGATTAACTACAAACGGACTATTTCACACGAAATTCGAACTAAACTGTGCTACGAACTAACTAAATCTACACCATATAGAAATACTTGCAAATGCTTTATAGACAACAAATGTAACTAGGCTGGAGAAAGGGGTCACATATCATTATTAACATGACAACACGTGTTACATGTTGTAAGGTAAGTGATTTCATGTATGGAATAACGCAATCAGAAGGTAAGTTTAGTAATGAAGAACATGAGATGCCAGGAAATATAAGCTACAACAGAAAGATCAACTCGTGAATTCACTAATATAAGTTTTAATGGAATAAGTGTAATTTTATTAGTGGAGGACTCATCGGTGATATTTCATGAGTATAAGAAGTAACACTTCACAGGCTACTGTGCTAAAAATGTTTGTAGTATGCATATTACATTGGTTAACCTAAGGGCAGCTAAGCATTTAGTCATTTTATTTAGGGGTAATGGTATTATGGGAATGATGCAACTGCGCGTCCCGATGAATAAAGGAAAATAGGCATACGTTCGGCGATAGGCACCAGAAAGGTTTTACTGACAAGAAATTAGTTATGTGTGAGTGTGCGAATGTATGTGAAGATGAATGCGAAGTGAAACAGTGAAGCACATGTCAATAGTCATCACACTAGACAATGCAGTAGCAGTAATCGTAATGAGAGAGTGAGAACCAAGTGACTTAAGAAATGTCACACAAAGTGAGTCACGAAAGTATTGAGTTGCAAATCGCTTTGTAACGTTCGTTTCACAAGTCCGAATAGAAAACATTTCACTACACACGGCAACGACCAGCCCGTCTCCCCTTACAACACACAGATGAGATCATTTGCATATTTATATAATGCGT
Organism: Schistocerca nitens; assembly: GCF_023898315.1. Classification (NCBI taxonomy): domain Eukaryota; kingdom Metazoa; phylum Arthropoda; class Insecta; order Orthoptera; family Acrididae; genus Schistocerca; species Schistocerca nitens. Next base: position 212,391,234 of record NC_064623.1, on the reverse strand, counting down.
TATGGTACAATAATTACCAATGATAATCAGAGATACATTCTTGTCTTGCACTGTTTGTTACATTATGCGACTGCAAATGTTATATTGTATCGTATTGTATGAAACTGGGGACTTAAAAACGATGGAGAGGCTTCATCCCCGCAGTAGCCCTCAGTGGTACCCCCCCCCCCTCCCCCCGCCAGGCGGAAGAATAGGGCAGTTCCTATTTGAATGACGATCGGTCTAGAGAAGATTATTTTTAAACGTAATGCGAACAACGAGTGCAAGCTAATAATATTTGAAGTGTTTACAGCGAGTATGTGGGGCGTGAAGTGTATTGTGTCGTGTACTTCGATGACTAAGGTGTTATTGTCGACTGTTTACCGTCTAATAAACTTATCTTATCATAGCTTACGAAAATGCTTAAGGATGGAAAGAGAAAGTGTCACTTTCCGGATGATTACGCAAGAGAGAGGTCTTTTCTCAAGAAAGGACGTATGGACCAGGAACCGTTGTGTGATATTTGTAGCTGTTTCACCACAGTAACTCACAGAGGTAAGGCAGATGTGAGGCATCACATTTCTACGAAGAATCATACAAATAGATCCGCGGTAACATCGACATCAAAGCCTATTTTTACATTCGTGATTAAAGAAGATACCCTGAAGAATTGCTCGTTGCTACTGCAGAACTAACAACAGCTTATAAAGTTGATCCTGAATCGCAAGTCGCCGCCGAGCAGTCTACAGCCAGGACCAAAGCTACAGCAGTTGTTAAAAAGTTTCTCGCTCCCCACTCCGTGTCGGAGTGCATATAATATTTGCAAGAAATTTCATTTTACAGGCACCGACACATCGGACCACAAGGTTGAAAATATGTTACCTTTAGTTGTCCAATCCCTTACTGAAACTGAAGAAATCCAACAGAAGCTGTTGAAATTGGATTCGGTCAATAACGAAACATCAGAAACAGTTGCAAAGTTTTGTCTAGACACTTTAGTAGTAGTACGGTATTCTTCCGTACGGCAGGTCTTGTCATGGGTTAAGCCTCTTCCACTTTTGTCTGTCCATAGCCAGTCTTTTCATTTCTGAATATTTGTCTCTTTTGATATTGTCCAGCATTTGATATCTTATTTTTCCTCTTCCCTCCACCATACCCTCTATTCCTTCTTTTAATAAACAGTCCCTCCTCAAACAATGTCCAATCCAGTTCCGTTTTCTTTATCTGACGACTTTCAGCATGTTTCTTTCTTCTCCAACTCTTCTTAATACATCTTCATCCCGTACTCGGTCTTCCAATTTCAGGTTTTCCATTCTTCTGCATATCCACATCTCTAGCGCCTCCAATCTTCTTTCATCTTCCTTATTCAATTTTCAGGTCTCCACAATATACAGTGCAACGCTCCAGATGTAACATTTGGCAAGTCTGTTCCTCAGATCTTTGTTCAGTGGTCCACAAAGTAATTTCCGTTTTCTCTTTAATCCTTCTTTTGCCATTGCAATTCTTTTCCTAATTTCTGTTGAGCAATACATACCATCCATTTTTACACTTCCCAAGTAATTAAAATTATTCACTTGCTCTATTTCCTCTTCCCTTATTTTCATACGGCATTTTCTCCCCTTTCCTCCAATTACCGTGCTTTTCGTTTTCTTCTTGTTAATCTTCATTCCATATTCTTCTTATTTTGTGTTTAGATCACCTAACATTTGTTCCCTCTCTCTTGCACTCTCTGCCATCACAACCATGTCGTCTGCAGATCTTATAGACACCACTCTCCGACCCCCTATACAAACTCCTCTCTTTCCATCAAAGCTTTCATTAATAATTACCTCCAGTTAGATATTGAACAGTGTTGGTGATAAACAACAACCTTGTCCTAAACTTTAGGACAACTGCAAATTCCGTTACATAAATTAATCGCTTTTTGTAGAAACAATACCAATACCAACTTCGGAGGGCTTCATCGACGTAGCAAGCAGAATGTGTTCCACCAAATTAAAGAAGAACTAGGAAATAATGTAGAAGGAATTTGATGCCCTGTCCATATTCTCCACAGAACTATATCAAGCGCTGCTGGAGTCTTTAAGTGTCGACATTGAAATACTCGTCATGAAAATATTTAATTATTTTTCAGTATACAGTACACGGTAAGGACAGAGAAGCTTAAAGAGTTCCGCTTATACGTTGATGACTGTCATCAGACTCTTCTATCTCACTGAAAAAGAAGATGACTGTCGTTAATGCCCGCACGTGAGAGTATTCTTAAGCTCTGGATTCCATTAAAACAATTTTTTGACGCCAAAGACAGTGACACTTAAAATAACTTAAGATTTTTTCAGTAGCCCAATCAGTGAAATTTACTTCAGTCAAACTTAGCTCGGTTTGAAAAAAAAATATAAAAAGCTTGGAGAAGAGTACAGTCTCGATAATTGAAATAAGAAATACACTGCTCGACAAAAGCTTGGAATAAAGGATTAAATTCCCGTGCAGTGTTAAAAACACGCACAGTAAGATTTCGTATTGTAAGATTGTATGTGACCTTCATATACAAAATATCATGGTATGTATACTGTATACTGTCATCGAAGGAACTACCAGTACCCAGTGAGGGCAGACGTTATGTACCAAAACATAACGGAACATAAGAGGGTCTTATTTCTTATTTTTGTTTTGACGATAAACTTTACTATCTTATAACAGCTTACCGTAAATTGTGCAGTGTAATGATAACCATGAAACATAACATCTGTGAAGTAGCAAACGAGAATTGAAGATTTGTCTACAGTCAGTTTTTATTAGCTGCTTCTGTCTGCGATGAGATGTTGAGAGCCATGGTTGTACCTAGCAGACATAACAGTGCTCTGTAATGAAAATGATTACATGGAAAATCTAACTGACAATTTTGTTAAGAGCAAAAATTGTTTATTTATTTCTCTGTGAATCTATGAAGGAAGAATCACTGGTGTACAAAAGTCGCAGCACGGCTGAACGCAAACCCACGTCCTATCGCTGAATCCAAGGTACCGTACACGGAAACAATATAAGACGTGTTGGGCGGACCACAGTTAACACACAGGAACTGAAACATTACGAAATGCAGAGGTAAAAACCGATCTTAAATATTTTCAAGCCCATCGCCACCAACATGTATCAAGAAAGGACAACAAACATAAACGTTATCATTGTGTGTGCAAAACGTCATTGTAAAACTTTTACCTAACGTTTCTTTCTGTTTCTGTGAAGGGGGCCTTAAAACAAAATAATCACATATATACACACATCAACAAAAGTTTTGCATCACCCTGGTTCCCAGAACTCCTGAAGACAGACGTTGGCTGTGGATATTGTATCACAGACATAGTACCTTTGACTATTCAGAGATGTCACTAAACCCACCCACACATGTAAACAACCATGCATGAGCAGGGGGTCCGACAGCCGATCAGTTCCATCATTCCACCAGGAAGGAGGCACACGACTCTTGTTGTCTGTATTCAACCATGCCTACACGGTCAATACCGCGGTTCGATCGCGTCTGCATTGTTACTTTGAGCCAGGAAGGGCTCTGAACAAGGGAAGTGTCCAGGCGCCTCAGAGTGAACCAAACCGACGTTGTTCGGCTATGTAGGAGATACAGAGAGACAGAAACTGTCGATGACATGGCTCCCTCAGGACGCCCAAGGGCTACTACTGCAGTGGATGACCGCTACGTACGGATTATGGCTCCGAGGAACCCTGACAGCAACTCCACATGTAGAAAAATGCTTTTCATGCAGCCACAGAGCGTCGTATTACGGCTGAAACTGCACAATAGACTGCATGATGCGCACCTTCACTCCCGACGTCCATGGCAAGATCCATCTTTGCAACCACGACACCATGCAGCGCGGTACAGATGGGCCCAACAACATGCCGAATGGACTGCTCAGGATTGGCATCACGTTCTCTTCACCGACGAGTGACGCATATGCCTCCAACCAGACAATCGTCGGAGACGTGTTTGGAGGCAACCCGGTCGGGCTGAACGCCTTAGGCACAGTCCAGCGAGTGCAACAAGGTGGAGGTTCCCTGCTGTTTTGGGGTGGCATTATGTGGGGCCGACGTACGCCGCTGGTGGTCATAGAAGGCGCCGTAACGGCTGTACGATACGTGAATGGCATCCTCCGACTGATAGTGCAACCATATCGGCAGCATATTGGCGAGGCATTCGTCTTCATGGACGATAATTGGCACCCCCATCTTGCACATCTTGTGAATGATTTTCTTGAGGATAATGACATTGCTCGACTAGAGTGGCCAGCATGTCCTGCAGACATGAACCCTATCGAACATGCCTGGGATGGATTGAAAAGGGCTGTTTACGGACGATGTGACCCACCAACCACTCTGCGGGATCTATGCCGAATCGCCGTTGAGGAGAGGGACAATCTGGACCAACTGTGACTTGATGAACTCGTGGATAGTATGCCACGACGAATACAGGCATGCATCAGTGCAAGAGGACGAGCTACTGGGTATTAGAGGTATCGGTGTGTACAGCAATCTGGACCACCAGCTCTGAAGGTCTTGCTGTATGGTGGTGCAACATGTGATGTGTGGTTTTCATGAGCAATAAAAACGTAGGTAATAATGTTTATGTTGATCTCATTCCTATTTTCTCTGCGTCATGATGACTGGGTGTTGTGTGATGTCCTTAGGTTAGTTAGGTTTAAGTAGTTCTAAGTTCTAGGGACTGATGACCATAGATGTTAAGTCCCATAGTGCTCAGAGCCAATTTCTTTTTTTGATCTCATTCCAATTTCCTGTACAGATTCCGGAACTCTTTGAACTGAGGTGATGCAATACTTATTTTGATGTGTGTATTTTCTCTTCATTAGAAGGGACAGTCGAGGATTTCTTCTACATCTACATAGATGTTCAATCGCAATTAGATCAAGGGGAAAGAGAGTGTCTATATGTCTCCTTATGAGCCCTAATTCCTCGTATCTTATCTTTGTGGTCCTTATGCGTAATGTGTGTTGACGGCAGTGGTGGTTGCAAAATATTGCAGGAAATTTGGAGAAGGAATCACTCTAGAGTTCCAAAGTACTATCTGCTGTCCAGCTACCACAACTAGTTCGTGTAGGGAGTTGAAAACAATGGGTTACAATGATCTAGCAACTTCTCATCCACACATCTCTCTAGTCAGTGCTAAGGAACAGTTGAGGTGGTGTAAAGAATGACGCCACTGGTCGTGGATGAGTGGAAACGAGTGATTTGGAGTGATGAGACATGCCTTACCCTGTGGCAAACCGCTGGAAGGTTGTGTGGTTGGCGAATGCCAGGAGATGCAGTGCGTGCAGAATACCACGGACGGTAGTTGCGCAAACAGTAGGGCATGCAGGGGGGAGAGCGATAGTGGTGGGGGTACGAGCAGGCGCTACAGGGGAAACACCGAGTGCTGGAGGGGAAGTGCCATTCTAAACTGTAGCCTAAGCACACATTTTCTGTAAATATTAAGGAGGAGCCCCAGTGCTAACACTACCGCGGTGGCGTTCGAAAGAGATCTGCTGTCATCTCTGCTTTGATTAGTATCTAAAAAGAATTCCGTTGAAAATAGAGCGGTTTAATTTCGTCCTGACTGTTAAGCCTTTGTTGCTTTGAGGGAAGAGTAATTAATGGCGAATTTTGAGTAACACTTACACATTTCTCTGGTTGACTTGTTAAAATTTGCTTTTCTTACCGAAACACAATCGAGTTTACACAGTCTCACCTCCTGTCAGAGACAGCAAAGGACTTGGAAGAGCAGTTGAACGGAATGGACAGTGTCTTGAAAGGAGGGTATGAGATGAACATCAACAAAAGCAAAACGAGGATAATGGAATGTAGTCGAATTAAGTCTGGTGATGCTGAGGGAATCAGATTAAGAAATGAGACACTTAAAGTAGTAAAGGAGTTTTGCTATTTGGGGAGCAAAATAACTGATGATGGTTGAAGTAGAGAGGATATAAAATGTAGACTGGCAATGGCAAGGAAAGCGTTTCTGAAGAAGTAAAATTTGTTAACATCGTGTATAGATTTAAGTGTCAGGAAGTCGTTTCTGAAAGTATTTGTATGGAGTGTAGCCATGTATGGGAGTGAAACATGGAGGATAAATAGTTTGGACAGGAAGAGAATAGAAGCTTTCGAAAAGTGGTGCTACAGAAGAATGCTGAAGATAAGGTGGGTAGATCGCGTAACTAATGAGGAGGTATTGAATAGAATAGGGGAGAAGAGGAGTTTGTGGCACGACTAGAAGAAGGGATCGGTTGGTAGGACATGTTCTGAGGCATCAAGGGATCACCAATTTGGTAATGGAGGGCAGCGTGGAGGGTAAAAATCGTAGAGGAAGACCAAGAGATGGATACACTAAGCAGATGCAGAAGGATGTAGGCCGCAGTAGGTACTGGGAGATAAAGAAGCTTGCACAGGATAGAGTAGCATGGAGAGCTGCATCAAACCAGTCTCAGGACTGAAGACCACAACAGCAACCTCATAATGTGTGTGGGCAATTGCGACCGAATTCTGAAACAGTGGTTTATTAAGTGAGGAAGTAAGGTCAGTAGCTTATGAAAATGCACATCCTCAGAACAAAATAAACGTGTAATATCTTTACCTATGTTGTTCCGCAACCCATAGCGTTTATAATTTCACCAGCTATCAAAGACCCATAAAAATTACATTGTTTAATCGAAATAGTCTGTCGTTAGTGGACTAATACCGTACATAATGAGGTTTTGCATAATAACCACATGGAAAAATGCTCTCCTCTTTGGATGGTGCCATTTGCCAAAATCTCCTTTCGATGTCTCATATCGTGTATGAAATATGACGAACGTTGTGGTTATTTCACTCTGGTGGTTTTATCGCTGGTGCAGCGTGATCGCAAATGAGTGTACTATGTCAGATCAGTTTTCTCGAGACTGGTGATAGAGGCCTCGAGCCAAGTCTGAAGAAAAATTCAATATGTTACATTTCATATGTTACAACATAATATGAAATGTGCACCAAATGCAAAAACATAGCGATTCCAGTTGTTCATTGAAAACTTTTTCGAATTTCGTGTATTGTCTTACTTCCACGTCAACATCGCAATAACTATGACCATTAACGAAATGATGGGCACATAATCATGAACCTGACATTTAGAACTACAAGCAAAGCAAATATGATTTTTTTACCTAATAGTTTCTGTTAAAAATGGTTTGAGAGAGACTGCAGGACTTGCGCCTCGGTTCTGTTATCGCCGACCAGTCGGAATGTTTCAGACGCTCTCGGCCTCCCCTTCCGAATAAATGAATGAACTCGTCCAACGGTGTGGACGAAAATTGGTCACTGCGCATTAGCCACCTTATCCTCCGTGGGCTATACCTGCCATCATATGTGATGCCAACAGTGCGGCATGCAGGAAATGGTATGGGGATTTTTTTCGTAGTTACAGTGTGATTCCGGGTGTTCTTTTATTGTCGGGGCACAAAGTTTCCAATATCGGTTCCATGGCCATTGTTCGGGCTTCACAGCTGAGCTCTTTGCCCTCTACCAGGCTGCCCTTTACATCTGCCGCCACCGACATTCTGCATATGTCATCTGCTCCGATTCCCTGAGCGCTATCCAGAGCCTCGGTGATCCGTACCCGGTTCACCCTTTCGTGCACCGGATCCAACGCTCTCTTCAGCAGCTGGTGGACGTCGGTTCTCCGGTTAGCTTTATGTGGATTCCTGGCCATGTCGGTATCCCTGGGAACGAAGCTGCAGATGCCGCGGCCAAGGCTGCGGTCCTCCAGCCTCGGACAGCTTCTTGTGGTGTCCCTTTGTCAGATTGTAGCAGGGTAATTTGTCGGCGCATTGTCTCGCTGTGGCATGCCGATTGGGCTGCACTTTCAGACAACAAGCTTCGGGCCTTGAAAGCTCTACCCGTGGCTTGGACGTCCTCCTCACGCCCTTCTCGGCGGGAGGAGGTAGTTTTGGCCCGATTGCGAATTGGCCACTGCCGGTTCAGCCATCGCCATCTGCTGACGGCTGCGCCGGCGCCGTTCTGCCCATGTGGGCAATTGCTGACGGTCCGCCACATTTTAACGTCGTGTCCGAATTTTAACACCCTACGTCTCGATATTGGCCTGCCATGTACTGTAGAAGCCATTTTAGCGGATGACCCACGAGCAGCTGCTCGCGTTCTTCATTTTATCAATTTGACAACCCTCTCAAAGGACATTTGATTATGCTGTTTTCTTTTTTAATCCTATGCCTGTCAGTATGTCTTTCATCGTGTTCTCCGTTTTGTTGCTGTTTTAAACTTGTGACTCGCGGTGCATTCCTAAAGTAGTCTGGGCGCTAATGACCGTTGACGTTGTGCGCCCTAAAACCACAAAAAAAAAACAAAAAAAAAACAGTGTGATTCCCTTCCTGCGCTTAAGTAAACACTAAACGCGCAAGGATGTGAAAACATTTTACACTGCTGTGTAAAGCAAATAAAACCATCTAGGTTGTTATTCAGTTCTTTTTTATTTATTACACCGTTTTGGCACCTGCCGTCATCAGATATCTGCACTTAAGATTAGAGGAACATAAGGAGCAAGAGGCGTTTGTCATACAGTAAGGTACAAATATGAAATGATTGTCCGGCATCATTGGCTGGGTGACCCCATCTCGGGCTGTAGGCAGTTCTGTTTATTTGACGTCACTTCGGTGACTTGCGCGTCAATGATGATGGCAACACAGCAGCCAGTACCGGAGCGAATAAAATGTTCCGTCCGGCCGGGAATGGAAACCAGAACCTTTATATGTCAGTGAACTGCACTGACTATAGCCCTTTATGGGGAAAGTACGGCCAGCTTGCCAGTGGTCGCCATTTTGGGTTCACTGCGCCGCTGGCGAGATATTGACTTCTGTCTCGTATTTGGCTGTGTATATTAAAGAAGTGCATTCAACAGTCGAAGCCACTGCTAAAAGTGATCAGTGGCTTCAAACGGAACGTGTCGGATATTTAGCAACGAAAAATCTCAACAAATTTAAGCTAAATGAGTCGAAAAGCATTTGTTGTGGCGAGCATGAAACACAGTTTCCAGAGCGAAATTTTCGCTCTGCAGCGGAGTGTGAGCTGATATGGAACTTCCTGGCAGATTAAAACTGTGTGCCGAAGCGACACTCGAACGGGAGCACTCGCCCGCGAAAGGCAAAGGTCCCGAGTTCGTGTCTTGGTCTGGCACACAGTTTTAATCTGCCATGAAGTTTCATGGTTCAAATGGCTCTAAGCATTATGTGACTTAACATCTAAGGTCATCAGTCCCCTAGAACTAATTAAACCTAACTAACCTAAGGACATCACACACATCTCGGCCCGAGGTAGGATTCGAACCAGCGAACGCCGACCAGGGTGGCCGAGAGGTTCTAGATGCTACCGTCTAGAACCGCGCGACCGCTTCGGTCGCAGGTTCGAATCCTGCCTCGGGATGGATGTGTGTGATGTCCTTAGGTTAGTTAGGTTTAATTAGTTCTAAGTTCTAGGGGACTGATGACCTTAGAAGTTAAGTCCCATAGTGCTCAGAGCCATTTGAACCATCGAACCTGCGACCGTAGCAACAGCGCGATTCTGGACTGAAGCGCCTAGAACCGCTCGGCCACTGTGGCCGATGTAGTTTCATGACACACGGTTTTTGCCCTGCTATCCTTTAATAAAAGAAATTATTCAGATAGTGAAGGGAGACGAAAATTTAATAGTCATGGGTGACTGGAATTCGAGTGTAGGAAAAGGGAGAGAAGGAAACGTAGTAGGTGAATATGGATTGGGGCTAAGAAATGAAAGAGGAAGCCGCCTGGCAGAATTTTGCACAGAGCACAATTTAATCATAGCTAACACTTGGTTTAAGAATCATGATAGAAGGTTGTATACATGGAAGAACCCTGGAGATACTAAAAGGTATCAGATAGATTATATAATGGTAAGACAGAGATTTAGGAACCAGGTTTTAAATTGTAAGACATTTCCAGGGGCAGATGCGGACTCTGACCACAATCTGTTGGTTATGACCTGTACATTAAAACTGAAGAAACTGCAAAAAGGTGGGAATTTAAGGAGATGGGACCTGGATAAACTGAAAGAACCAGAGGTTGTACAGAGTTTCAGGGAGAGGATAAGGGAACAATTGACAGGAATGGGGGAAAGAAATACAGTAGAAGAAGAATGGGTAACTCTGAGGGATGAAGTAGTGAAGTCAGCAGAGGATCAAGTAGATAAAAAGACGAGGGCTAGTAGAAATCCTTGGGTAACGGAAGAAATATTGAATTTAATTGATGAAAGGAGAAAATATAAAAATGCAGTAAATGAAGCAGGCAAAAAGGAATACAAACGTCTCAAAAATGAGATCTACAGGAAGTGCAAAATGGCTAAGCAGGGATGGCTAGAGGACAAATGTAAGGATGTAGAGCCTTATCTCATTAGGGGTAACATAGATAGTGCCTACAGGAAAATTAAAGAGACCTTTGGAGAGAAGAGAACCACTTGTATGAATATCAAGAGCTCAGATGGCAACCCAGTTCTAAGCAAAGAAGGGAAAGCAGAAAGGTGGAAGGAGTATATAGAGGGTCTATACAAGGGCGATGTACTTGAGGACAATATTATGGAAATGGAAGAGGATGTAGATGAAGATGAAATGGGAGATACGAAACTGCGTGAAGAGTTTGACAGAGCACTGAAAGACCTGAGTCGAAACAAGGCCCCCGGAGTAGACAACATTCCATTGGAACTACTGACGGCCTTGGGAGAGCCAGTCCTGACAAAACTCTTCCATCTGGTGAGCAAGATGTATGAAACAGGCGAAATACCCTCAGACTTCAAGAAGAATATAATAATTCCAATCCCAAAGAAAGCAGGTGTTGTCAGATGTGAGAATTACCGAACAATCAGTTTAATAAGCCACAGCTGCAAAATACTAACACGAATTCTTTACAGACGAATGGAAAAACTAGTAGAAGCCGACCTCGGGGAAGATCAGTTTGGATTCCGTAGAAATACTGGAACACGTGAGGCAATACTGACCTTACGACTTATCTTAGAAGAAAGATTAAGGAAAGGCAAACCTACGTTTCTAACATTTGTAGACTTAGAGAAAGCTTTTGACAATGTTGACTGGAATACTCTCTTTCAAATTCTGAAGGTGGCAGGGGTAAAATACAGGGAGCGAAAGGCTATTTACAATTTGTACAGAAACCAGATGGCAGATATAAGAGTCGAGGGGTATGAAAGGGAAGCAGTGGTTGGGAAGGGAGTAAGACAGGTTTGTAGCCTCTCCCCGATGTTATTCAATCTGTATATTGAGGAAGCAGTAAAGGAAACAAAAGAAAAATTCGGAGTAGGTGTTAAAATCCACGGAGAAGAAATAAAAACTTTGAGGTTCGCCGATGACATTGTAATTCTGTCAGAGACAGCAAAGGACTTGGAAGAGCAGTTGAACGGAATGGATGGTGTCTTGAAGGGAGGATATAAGATGAACATCAACAAAAGCAAAACGAGGATAATGGAATGTAGTCGAATTAAGTCGGGTGATGTTGAGGGTATTAGATTAGGAAATGAGACACTTAAAGTAGTAAAGGAGTTTTGCTATTTGGGGATATAAAATGTAGACTGGCAATGGCAAGGAAAGCGTTTCTGAAGAAGAGAAATTTGTTAACATCGAGTATAGATTTAAGTGTCAGGAAGTCTTTTCTGTATGTATGGAAGTGAAACATGGACGGTAAATAGTTTGGGCAAGAAGAGAATAGAAGCTTTCGAAATGTGGTGCTACAGAAGAATGCTGAAGATTAGATGGGTAGATCACATAACTAATGAGGAGGTACTGAATAGGATTGGGGTGAAGAGGAGTTTGTGGCACAACTTGACCAGAAGAAGGGATCGGTTGGTAGGACATGTTCTGAGGCATCAAGGGATCACCAATTTAGTATTGGAGGGCAGCGTGGAGGGTAAAAATCGTAGGGGGAGACCAAGAGATGAATACACTAAGCAGATTCAGAAGGATGTAGGTTGCAGTAGGTACTGGGAGATGAAGAAGCTTGCACAGGATAGAGTAGCACGGAGAGCTGCATCAAACCAGTCTCAGGACTGAAGACCACAACAACAACAACAACAACAACATCCTTTAATAATAGTGAAAGCAGATTTCGCAGTTATTGTTGCAGTATCGAGTTTGAACTCCTGTTTTCGTAATTAGCGTTAAATTGGTCCTATCCAATAGTCAGCAAGGCGGAAGGGAATCAATATAAGTTCGCAAGTGCAAGGAAAAGTCCATCGTTAGTTTAAAGCTCTGTATCGACTTACTTCTTGTTCCTGCTGCTCGGTACTACGAAAATTCGCCCAATGTCTCTTTTGTTATACGAAATAACGCATTGTATTCAAATATATATGCGCGGTACCTTAGTATATAGAACTGATAAACGTGCTTATATGATTACGGATGCTTTATATTTTTGTCAGATCTGTCCCATAAAATTTTGTCTGCAAATTGTTCTATGACATTAGGAGAATGATTATGAAAGTGTGAGAGAATATAATATTTCTAAAATGTGTTCGAATAAAACTAGGCGTACGATCAAACGTAGGGTCTAGGAAACAGTGACAACTGTATTCGTATTAGTGGCCAGGTTGCGACAGTAATGATAGTCTCCTGGCAACGTTAATCATTGCTGAGTGGGAGGTAGTAGGGTCAGTACTTGCCTAGCACATTTTTTTTTGTTTTTCTGTACATCATACTGTGTGGGACGAAGTACGTTGCCACGATTCGCGAGCCTCCCCCCGTCGGAGGTTCGAGTCCTCCCTCGGGCATGGGTGTGTGTGTGTTGTCCATTGTGTAAGTTAGTTTAAGTTAGATTAAGTAGTGTGTAAGCCTAGGGACCGATGACCTTAGCAATTTGGCCCCATAGATACTTACCATCTGCAAGGAAACAAGGAGGATGGGCCTGAAAACTAGGAAGTCATGGTGCAGGTTTTGTTTACTTTACTTGTCCATAAGGTGACTAAAATGGTTCAAATGGCTCTGAGCACCATGGGACTTAACTTCTGAGGTCATCAGTCCTCTATAACTTAGAACTGCTTAAACCTAACTAACCCAAGGACATCACACACATCCATGCCCGAGGCAGGATTCGAACCTGCGACCGTAGCGGTCGCGCGGTTCCAGACTGTAGCGCCTAGAACCGCTCGGCCACACCGGCCGGCCATAAGGTGACTCTGTTGTATTGTATTTACATTGTCCCGTGACAGGAAGTGCTATGATTCAAGGACAGATCTTTTCATTACTCAGTGCTATTCAGTGTCGTACAGTACAGTACGATGGAGCAGTACCAGTACAGTTTTACAGAACTCACTGACGTGCACCTTGTGTATGGGGAAGTGCATTGCAATGGTCTTGCTGCTCAAAGACCGTACAGGGGACGATTTCCTAACAGGCGTCATCCGTCACGACGAGTGTTTATTTCTCTCGATCAACGAATGCGGGAGACTGGTTCACTGGAAAGGAGAAACGAGGGATCTGGCAACACGAGGACCACTCGCACATCCGATTTTGAACAGTGCTGGAATGTGTTGCAGCGGACCCCACAACAAGTACCTAGCGTGTGGCGAGTACTCCACGAACAACAATTACACCCATGTCACTCCCAACGAGTCCACACAAAGCTTATGACTGATTTTTCACCGAGGGTCTCATTGTGTCAGTAGTTGCTCCAGCAATGGATTTGATCGACCAGATTTCCTCCAAATCGTTCTGTTTGCTGACGAGGCCTCATTTGATCGTGTAGGTATTTCGAACAGCGGGAATAGCCATGTGTGGGATGAAGAAAACCCTCACGCTGTAGTAGAGTCACAGCGTCAAGTACATTTTACCGTGAATGACAAAACTCTACCATCTGGTGAGCACGATGTATGAGACAGGCGAAATACCCTCAGACTTCAAGAAGAATATAATAATTCCAATCCCAAAGAAAGCAGGTGTTGACAGATGTGAAAATTACCGAACTATCAGTTTAATAAGTCACAGCTGCAAAATACTAACGCGAATTCTTTACAGACGAATGGAAAAACTGGTAGAAGCTGACCTCGGGGAAGATCAGTTTGGATTCCGTAGGAATGTTGGAACACGTGAGGCAATACTGACCTTACGACTTATCTTGGAAGAAAGATTAAGAAAAGGCAAACCTACGTTTCTAGCATTTGTAGACTTAGAGAAAGCTTTTGACAATATTGACTGGAATACTCTCTTTCAAATTCTGAAGGTGGCAGTGGTAAAATACAGGGAGCGAAAGGCTATTTACAATTTGTACAGAAACCAGATGGCAGTTATAAGAGTCGAGGGGCATGAAAGGGAAGCAGTGGTTGGGAAGGGAGTGAGACAGGGTTGTAGCCTCTCCCCGATGTTATTCAATCTGTATATTGAGCAAGCAGTAAAGGAAACAAAAGAAAAATTCGGAGTAGGTATTAAAAGTCATGGAGAAGAAGTAAAAACTTTGAGGTTCGCCGATGACATTGTAATTCTGTCAGAGACAGCAAAGGACTTGGAAGAGCAGTTGAACGGAATGGACAGTGTCTTGACAGGAGGATATAAGATGAACATCAACAAAAGCAAAACGAGGATAATGGAATGTAGTCAAATTAAGTCGGGTGATGCTGAGGGAATTAGATTAGGAAATGAGACACTTAAAGTAGTAAAGGAGTTTTGCTATTTAGGGAGTAAAATAACCGATGATGGTCGAAGTAGAGAGGATATAAAATGTAGACTGGCAATGGCAAGGAAAGCGTTTCTCAAGAAGAGAAATTTGTTAACATCGAGTATAGATTTAGGTGTCAGGAAGTCGTTTCTGAAAGTATTTGTGTGGAGTGTAGCCATGTATGCAAGTGAGACATGGACGATAACTAGTTTGGACAAGAAGAGAATAGAAGCTTTCGAAATGTGGTGCTACAGAAGAATGCTGAAGATAAGGTGGGTAGATCACGTAACTAATGAGGAGGTATTGAATAGGATTGGAGAGAAGAGAAGTTTGTGGCACAACTTGACTAGAAGAAGGGATCGGTTGGTTGGACATGTTTTGAGGCATCAAGCGATCACAAATTTAGCATTGGAGGGCAGCGTGGAGGGTAAAAATCGTAGAGGGAGACCAAGAGATCAATACACTAAGCAGATTCAGAAGGATGTAGGTTGCAGTAGGTACTGGGAGATGAAGAAGCTTGCACAGGATAGAGTAGCATGGAGAGCTGCATCAAACCAGTCTCAGGACTGAAGACCACAACAACAACAATTGGGCCGGCACTGTAGACGACAATCTCATTGGGCTATATCTTCTGTCTGGCCGCCTGAATGGCCACCTGTACTTGAGGCTCGTGCAAATAGTTCTGCCTGAGTTGGAGAACGTGCCCTTGCCTGTTCGTGAGAGGGTGTGCATACAACATAATGGTGCACTTCCTCACTTCAGTGTGGATGTCCTCAACCATCTCAATGCTACATTTCCTGGTCATTGGATTGGAAGTGGAGGTTCTATTCCATGGCTTGTGGGATCGCCTGACCTTAGCACCCTTGATTTTTTCTTACGGTGATGTCTAAAGTGTGTGAGACCCCAGTGGATACGGAGGTGGAATTGGTTGCCAGAATCGTAGCTGACTGTGATGTGATTGGAAACACACCAGGGATATTTGTCAGAGAGCGTCAGAATCTTGTTCGCCGTTATCATGCTTGATTTGAGGTTGATAGCCGTCAGTTTCAGCACATTTTGTTAGATACAGTACCAATCGAACATTCATAGTGTTAACGACGGTATTTGCAGTTAACTGTAACTAACGTAAATAAAAAAGTACACATTAACGGAATTTTATTCAAAATACCTCCTTAAGCTGGCTTCTCCGACCCCAGGTTCCCTACCTCAAATTATTCAGTGGAGCATCTTCTATGTCCTGTTAAGGCCGGCCGCGGTGGTCTAGCGGTTCTGGCGCTGCAGTCCGGAACCGCGGGACTGCTACGGTCGCAGGTTCGAATCCTGCCTCGGGCATGGGTGTGTGTGATGTTCTTAGGTTAGTTAGGTTTAAGTAGTTCTAAGTTATAGGGGACTTATGACCTAAGATGTTGAGTCCCATAGTGCTCAGAGCCATTTTTTTGTCCTGTTAAATTTTTGCACGCTCTTACGGAAACACCCTGTATATTGTTTACTGTATATTGCTGGCGCAACTTCTGAGTTTTGGGCACACTATCAAGGACTTCAGCCAACAAGTTGCAAGATACAGATGGGCCAACGCCTGGCAACTAAGAGAGCTCACTGCGCTGGGGAAATAATGTTAACTACTGTAGTAAAAAAACGTGACTATGTCAAACCATTCTGATTTAAATATCTTTGAAGTTGCCATATAAATCGAAGAGGTAGTTCCGTTCTTTTACATCCCTAACACTGCCCAGAACATATTTGTTTTTATGTGCTTTTTGTGGTGTGATAAGAACATTTCTTACTCTGGTCCCCAACTTTACCATAATTTTAACATCAGATCGCCATATCTTGGCAACCGATGTAGAATTTTGTTCACTCGGGCGACGAATGATCCGGTATAGGTGTTTTAATTGTGTTTATAGCTGTGTTGGTTATATCGTGACTATGGGTGAAGCTTTCGCAAAAAAAACAGAGCGACCATTAATTACATGCATTTGTCTACCTTCTTACAACAGCTGAACTGATTCGCACAATTCCGAAACATAGAAGTGGCGCTCGTGAAAAACTCACAAAGAATGTTTTTTACCCAAAAAAATTCTATATGACTGTGGTCCCCAACGAAAGAAAGATCATCATAAGAAAACAGTTTTTTACAAGAAAATCCGAATAACCTAGATTTTTGAAAGCGAGTTATCGGGTTTGCGCAAGAATGCATTTTTTATTTACTTGATTCCCTTTAAACCGTCTCCGCGCAACCACTCACAAAAGAACGAACTCCACATGCTACATTTAACTCGTCTTCAAACCACCTCTAGCGTTAAAAGGTTTTGCTTTTCACATTTAACCAAATATAACATTGATGATGATAATTTATGGCAATGTTTGCCGACAAGATAAAGAATGCAACCTTTAACACTAGACTGCGTACTCACGGCAGTTCTCCTTGGCCGTTTTTTGGTACGACTTGGAAAGAGAGAAAAAATAATGAATGATCGCCGATGCGTCGGTTCTCGATTGTGTTCAGGAGACGTACAGATTGATTGCGCGAAAATAGTTTCATAAATGACCTCTTAACCCGGATTGATTTCACGCAATCAGACTCTTCAATGAAATTACCTGAGGGGCCTATTTGAATAATAAAAAAAAATGGAAATGAATGCAAAACAGTGAAATTTTGTAAAAAAAAAGTTGTCAGATCGGAAATTGAACACATTAATGGTCTCTCAAATACAATCGAGACACCGCGATAAAGAGCGAACCTGTAACAAAGTTCATTTAAACATAAACATTATTAGTGGTTAATTTAAAGAAAAGAATAAACATAGATTTTCTGTACAGTGAAGCATCAATATATTCTCAAAGAACAAAGGCGTTAAACTATAAACATTAATAAATTTACAATGAATACAAAACTTACATTTTTATGTTTTTCTCATACATGGAGCATTCCAACAATCGCTGCTTTTGTATGTGTGATATTTTGTAAAAATTAAATGTCCTGGCGTGCGCATAAGTATTTTTTATCGTCACAAGGTTTACACAAGCGTTTTTTTGGTGATAACGTGGTTTTTCACACTAAATGAAATATAACTTGTAGCAGTGCTACACAACATGTCTTAACAAGTCGGCGACCAAACCTCAAAGGTAATGAAGTACATGTTAACATATCGGCGACCAGAAGTACAACTAACTATAAAGATTCTAGAATTTTCCTAACAAATGATAAATTGTTCTTTCTTCTGTTTCGCAGCTTCTTGCCATCAAGCGCTGTGGCAATGATTTTAAATATCTGCGCCCAGCGAGTCATAGTGTTTAAAAGTACCTTTTAAACGCTGGCCGCGCGTCTTGGTATAGGCGCACGTTATAAACAGATTTCGTTTCTTTACTCTCGCGTTGTCATGCTTGGTATCATTACAAACTACAGCTCGATGGCTGTCCTTTTCTCATATGCAAAATGTCTGAAATCCAATAATATCACATTGCTTCCCGCGTGAGGAGCGATGACTCCGTCAGGATCATCGCGACTCACGCGTAGTCGTGATATTATTGCTTTCGTGAAACAAGTTAGTATTACTTGCAAAAATTCTTTACAATAGATTTTACACACTACATCAGGCAAGGTGGTTAACATACAGAGTATAAGGTAAGTATATTCGTACGACTGAAATTGATAGTAGTTTGTCCATAGGGTGACTACATGACAATTGAACTGTGCTCTTTCTAATGTATTGTACAAGGATAACAAATATTCATTTCTCGGTAAAAGATAATGAAATTAAGATAAAGATACACATATATAGATACATTATACATGGCATAATAAATATTAAAAATAACAAAGAAATAAATTACTTGACTTCGCAGGAAGTCTGGGTGCTGTGTGCACTCGTGGAAAAAAATATGTTACAAAAAATTGACATTCTTGTTTTACAATGACATGTTACAGGAATATTTTTGTCGTTGTTTCGTCGAAGCTTTCTTGCAGTAAATACGTAGCACTTTACTTATTTGTGGCTTTGATGACCTGCAAAATAAAAAAAAAATGTTTAACTACACTTGGGTAGGTATGAGTTTCACTGAGAGTGGTAGAACTTCGGGTATAAATTATAGCACTGCACTTGAGTGGGGAAATTGATTACACTTTCACAGTGGAGGAAAAGTAGGGCATCAATTTCACTGTGGAAGTTGGAGTAGTTGTCGGGGTGTGATGTTGCGTTGGAAATACGTCGTGGGTCAGGAACTGGAAGATTGGTTCTGCAACATGTTCAGCCGTATGGTGGCGGTCTCTATTTCACTTGACGCATGTCCGTGCTTCCATTTATGCTTTCGTACATGAAAAATACAGAAAAAAATCTGTATTACAATGTGCTTACTTACTAATAACTTAGTCTAAAAGAAAATTGGATTAGATAAGGATAACAATTGTTTATGTACATAAGGTCTCATTGTCTTAGGAATGCTTAGTTCTCATATTTATCTATTTTTCTGGTTTTATTTGGTTCGACACGTTTTCGTCATTACTCGGCCTGATCAGTAAATTCGGTAGCAATTGTCAAAATCGAGCTTAAGACTCGTCCGATTAGTGTCTTTATAATTTCACAAGGTACATGAGTGCTTAATTCATTGCTTTATCATATTTTATTTTGAATGCATTTCAAACACATTTGGCATCCGCGCTCGTTGTGCAAAGAAAAATTGATTGTTGAGCGCTCAGCGTACACAGTTTTACGTCCGTTGGTCACAATCACGTGATAATAACTTGACAGTTCCACAACGCTAGCAACAGTATTCTGCGAGAAGCAGAACGTTTGGTGTCTACTAGCCGTGGTGTGAGTTTTTACACAGTTTTTCATCGACTCTGGATTACGGAAGCAGCCAGATGCGGTGACTCCCGCAGCTGTTTCGAAGAATGTGTCCGTGGAATGGCGTACAGTACCGTTTGTGGTAAGTACAACACTTATTCACTTTCACTCTTCGGCTTTCTACATCGTGGTTTCGTGGTACAAGTACTTATAACATTACTTCACACGCCGTATTTCACACGTGTCCTCGGAGTTATCACCTTTTCAGTTCACACGTTATTATTAATTCGTGTTCACTTTTATTTGGTCGTCATGTTAAGGTTCACACGAACCACTTTTATACGTGTCCATTAATTACTTGTCTATAGTCGGTTCACACGCAGCAGCGTATACGTGTCCATTTATTACTGACTGCATTATTACTACAAAGTACAGTTAACATTTAGTACACACATCATGTCTAAAAATTATTTACAAAGAAATATTTAGTCTCTGTGACTACAAGGCCTGACGAAAAACGTGTCTCTTGTTCGTAGTTTGTGCTTCCAAGGCACTTTAAGTTTACATTTTGTTCGAAATCCTGTTATTCTTTTCTTTTTACAATAGTTACTCTTTTCTCAAGTTCAGCTCTTTTATTTTGTCTCTATTACGTCGTTAGTTTGGAGACATAGTCAATGTGGCTTCGTTTACGTGATGAACAGTTCGGGTTCAAACTACCATTAGGGAAATTGAGAAGCTTGGTGTTCCCTGTCGTGCAATTGCACATAACAAATCTTAATTGAACTCGCAATTTGCGGAGAATAAGCATAGCCCGTCGACAACCAATGTGTCACAACTATCCATTCGTATAGCCTGTATGTATCAATCATGCAACCAGCTCGTAAAATTCACTTCTCTACTGAACAAGGTAGGATGGTAAGGATACTGGTTAGAGGAAAACACAAAACACTTTTATGGAATGAAGAGATTTGAAGACACAGGGTTAATGACGTATGATATGATGAGCTTAACATAAATTATTATCACCTTAGTTTTTCATGACAAATAGTATAATTAAATCGGTACAGTAGCTTCAGTGTCGTCTGATCCAGCTCTCTAAACAATTTTTTTTTTTTTTTTTTTTTTTTTTTTTTTTTGTCCACTGACTGGTTTGATGCGGCCCGCCACGAATTCCTTTCCTGTGCTAACCTCTTCATCTCAGAGTAGCACTTGCAACCTACGTCCTCAATTATTTGCTTGACGTATTCCAATCTCTGTCTTCCTCTACAGTTTTTGCCCTCTACAGCTCCATCTAGTACCATGGAAGTCATTCCCTCATGTCTTAGCAGATGTCCTATCATCCTGTCCCTTCTCCTTATCAGTGTTTTCCACATATTCCTTTCCTCTCCGATGCTGCGTAGAACCTCCTCATTCCTTACCTTATCAGTCCACCTAATTTTCAACATTCGTCTATAGCACCACATCCCACATGCTTCGATTCTCTTCTGTTCCGGTTTTCCCACAGTCCATGTTTCACACTACCATACAATGCTGTACTCCAGACGTACATCCTCAGAAATTTCTTCCTCAAATTAAGGCCGGTATTTGATATTAGTAGACTTCTCTTGGCCAGAAATGCCTTTTTTGCCATAGCGAGTCTGCTTTTGATGTCCTCCTTGCTCCGTCCGTCATTGGTTATTTTACTGCCTAGGTAGCAGAATTCCTTAACTTCATTGACTTCGTGACCATCAATCCTGATGTTAAGTTTCTCGCTGTTCTCATTTCTACTACTTCGCATTACCTTCGTCTTTCTCCGATTTACTCTCAAACCATACTGCGTACTCATTAGACTGTTCATTCCGTTCAGCAGATCATTTAATTCTTCTTCACTTTCACTCAGGATAGCAATGTCATCAGCGAATCGTATCATTGATATCCTTTCACCTTGTATTTTAATTCCACTCCTGAACCTTTCTTTTATTTCCATCATTGCTTCCTCGATGTACAGATTGACAGATTGAAGAGTAGGGGCGAAAGGCTACAGCCTTGTCTAACACCCTTCTTAATACGAGCACTTCGTACTTGATCGTCCACTCTTATTATTCCCTCTTGGTTGTTGTACATATTGTATATGACCCGTCTCTCCCTATAGCTTACCCCTACTTTTTTCAGAATCTCGAACAGCTTGCACCATTTTATATTGTCGAACGCTTTTTCCAGGTCGACAAATCCTATGAAAGTGTCTTGATTTTTCTTTAGCCTTGCTTCCATTATTAGCCGTAACGTCAGAATTGCCTCTCTCGTCCCTTTACTTTTCCTAAAGCCAAACTGATCGTCACCTAGCGCATTCTCAATTTTCTTTTCCATTCTTCTGTATATTATTCTTGTAAGCAGCTTCGATGCATGAGCTGTAAGTTGATGGTGCGATAATTCTCGCACTTGTCAGCTCTTGCCGTCTTCGGAATTGTGTGGATGATGCTTTTCCGAAAGTCAGGTGGTATATCGCCAGACTCATATTTTCTACACACCAACGTGAATAGTCGTTTTGTTGCCACTTCCCCCAATGATTTAGAAATTCTGCTGGAATGTTATCTATCCCTTCTGCCTTATTTGACCGTAAGTCCTCCAAAGCCCTTTTAAATTCCGATTCTAATACTGGATCCCCTATCTCTTCTAAATCGACTCTTGTTTCTTCTTCTATCACATCAGACAAATCTTCACCCTCATAGAGACTTTCAATGTATTCTTTCCACCTATCTGCTCTCTCCTCTGCATTTAACAGTGGAATCCCCGTTGCACTCTTAATGTTACCACCGTTGCTTTTAATGTCACCAAAGGTTGTTTTGACTTTCCTGTATGCTGAGTCTGTCCTTCCGACAATCATATCTTTTTCGATGTCTTCACATTTTTCCTGCAGCCATTTCGTCTTAGCTTCCCTGCACTTCCTATATATTTCATTCCTCAGCGACTTGTATTTCTGTATTCCTGATTTTCCCGGAACATGTTTGTACTTCCTCCTTTCATCAATCAACTGAAGTATTTCTTATGTTACCCATGGTTTCTTCGCTGCTACCTTCTTTGTACCTATGTTTTCCTTCCCAACTTTTGTGATGGCCCATTTTAGAGATGTCCATTCCTCTTCAACTGCACTGCCTACTGCGCTGTTCCTTATTGCTGTATCTATAGCGTTAGAGAACTTCAAACGTATCTCGTCATTCCTTAGTACTTCCGTATCCCACTTCTTTGCGTATTGATTCTTCCTGACTAATGTCTTGAACTTCAGCCTACTCTTCATCACTACTATATTGTGATCTGAGTCTATATCTGCTCCTGGGTACGCCTTACAATCCAGTATCTGATTTCGGAATCTCTGTCTGACCATGATATAATCTAATTGAAATCTTCCCGTATCTCCCGTCCTTTTCCAAGTATACCTCCTCCTCTTGTGATTCTTGAACAGGGTATTCGCTATTACTAGCTGAAACTTGTTACAGAACTCAATTAGTCTTTCTCCTCTTTCATTCCTCGTCCCAAGCCCATATTCTCCTGTAACCTTTTCTTCTACTCCTTCCCCTACAACTGCATTCCAGTCGCCCATGACTATTAGATTTTCGTCCCCCTTTACATACTGCATTACCCTTTCAATATCCTCATACACTTTATCTGTTCATCTTCAGCTTGCGACGTCGGCATGTGTACCTGAACTATCGTTGTCGGTGTTGGTCTGCTGTCGATTCTGATTAGAACAACCCGGTCACTGAACTGTTCACAGTAACACAGCCTCTGCCCTACCTCCTCTGTTGATATTACCCGATACTCATCTGACCAGAAATCCTTGTCTTCCTTCCACTTCACTTCACTGACCCCTACTATATCTAGATTGAGCCTTTGCATTTCCCTTTTCAGATTTTCTAGTTTCCCTACCACATTCAAGCTTCTGACATTCCACGCCACGACTCGTAGAACGCTATCCTTTCGTAGATTATTCAATCTTTTTCTCATGGTAACCTCCCCCTTGGCAGTCCCCTCCCGGAGATCCGAATGGGGGACTATTCCGGAATCTTTTGCCAATGGAGAGATCATCATGACACTTCTTCAATTACAGGCCACAGGTCCTGTGGATACACGTTACGTGTCTTTAATGCAGTGGTTTCCATTGCCTTCTGCATCCTCATGTCGTTGATCAATGCTGATTCTTCCGCCTTTAGGGGCAATTTCCCACCCCTAGGACAAGAGAGTGCCCTGAACCTCTATCCGCTCCTCCGCCCTCTTTGACAAGGCCGTTGGCAGAATGAGGCTGACTTCTTATGCCGGAAGTCTTCGGCCGCCAATGCTGATTATTTATCAACACCCGGGACCGAAGACGTTTTGATTATGAATCAAAGACGCTACCCCCAGACCACGGGTACCTACAATTTTCTATGTATATCTAAAATTACTTAAACCATGCATTAGCAGTGAACTGTGTCTGTTAACTATCTTCTGTTCCATGTATCGTAAAACTGGTTTTCTAAAAAAAAAAAAAAAAAAAAAAAAATCGTCGTATCTCGAGGACCTGAAATAGATATTTATAGTACTAAATTAGTTTATTTATAAATGATCTTTGTAAGTATTTCAGCTGCACTGTGCCGTAAAATTGTTATGAGCGTATACGGTTTTCTCCGTATTTTAATAAAATAATTGAGTTGCGCACTGCTAAGCTGCTGCTTTTTGCCTGCTGCGTTTCATAGGTGGTCTCATAAAATTTGTTGTCACACACTCATTATGCATAACGTAACATTTACCTCATTAGACTAAGCGACCTTAATAATTTTTTTTAGTTTTTTTTTTACCTACGAGCAATTAATCTGGTCTGAATGATCATTTTAATTTATTTCATTCAAGAGGAGAGAGCTTTGCTATACTTAAAACTAGTGATGGCAGGTGGCACTTAGCACGTCCCTACTATAATATTTGTTTGTCAGCTCTTTCGGCTGTGGCCGTTCATGGTTCAATTAACTTCAAACTAACTTACATCTAAGGCAAATCTTGCTCTCCTACAATAAATGTGTTTTACTTCAGGTGCTCACATAAATTACTTATCTTGTTGTGGCAAGTCGACAGGGTGTTAGTCCTGTGCATTACTCTTACATACGTTGGTACTTCACACATAGTATGACAACTTATAGTGTGTGTATATTTTATTTTAGCAGCTTAACTTAACAGATATTTTCAATGGTTAACTCGGTATTTCTTCAAGTCTACGTGATGAAACAATCCTTTTATTCGTCCAGATACAGGGTCAGCTAATAGACAGCAACCAATGTGCGGCTTTCGTAATATAATATATGGTCCTTCATACAAGTGCTGCCACTTGCGATTCTTATGATGAATCAAAGATGGTTTGAAGTGGGTCTTTAATAGCACTAGTTCATTTATATGATACGATAAGACTTTGCTAATGTGTTTGTCATGCGTCTTTTTTCTTAATCTCTTCAAAGGGTGTGACGAAATCAATCCACCGTGTCTGCTGGTTTGGAATATACGTTCGTATGAAACGATTGAACTCTTTGAATACTCTTGCTGTGGGATTACTTTGCGGTCGGTACCGGGATATCAAAATTTGTCTGATGTTGGTTGCAAGGAAATTTCTCCATCGTTTCCCCACGAAAGTTGATGCGTTATCAGATAACATGGCTTCAGGCTTTCCAAAGCGAGGAAAATAGTCTTTCTCAATACGTCTAATTAGTGGAAGTATATTAGATGACTTCACTGCATAGAGTCTCACGTGTTTGGTAAAAAGATCTAACAATACGACCAGATACTTCACACCTCCTCTTCCCTGAGGAAGTGGACCTGCATAATCCAAACGGACGATTTGGTTTGGTCTTTCTGTATGTATCGGGTTTAAAGGTAAGGCATTTGACAAGAAAGGTTTCGCCTTTTGGCAAATGGAACAATTTGTTAATAATTGGTGCACCTTCTTGTGAAGATTAGGTACATAGCAGTATGTTGAAATCTTGCGTTTGCATTTTTCTGGGCCATAGTGATCCAAGGAGAGGTGAGTGTATCAAATGAGATGTTCAACATAATCTTTAGGAATACAGACACACCACCTTTCTGTTAACAGAGAAGTTCGGTGGAACAAAACTCCATTGTGTACTTTATAAAATTTTGACAACGAGTGATCAGGGTTGTTTTGAAGAAGCTGTTTAATTTCTAGCCAATTGCGATCTGTGTCTTGAAGAGTATTCATTTGACTGCAAAGACGCAAAAAGTAACTCCGATGTAGAGGATCTTTCATAAGAAGAATTTTGTGATTAGAAATCTGTTCAATTAATTCAGTAGGCTCCGGCGATCCTTCCGGCATACGTGACAATGCATCAGCAATGAT
Source organism: Schistocerca nitens (assembly GCF_023898315.1). NCBI lineage: Eukaryota > Metazoa > Arthropoda > Insecta > Orthoptera > Acrididae > Schistocerca > Schistocerca nitens. The sequence continues at coordinate 212,365,408 of NC_064623.1, read as the reverse complement.
GTTATTCTTGCCCTTTACGTAAATAATTTCAAAATCATACTCTTGTAGAAATAAACACCATCGAGTAAGCCGAGGACGATACAGTTTGCAAGAGAGTAAGAAGCTCAGTGCTTGATGATCTGAGTATACTCTGATTTTGTGACCATAAATATAGTAATTAAAGCGGCGAAAAGCCCACACAACGGCTAATCCCTCTAATTCGGTTGCCGAATATGATCTCTCACATTCGGTTAAGACCCGACTGGCAAAACTGATTATTTTGACTTCCTCCCGCCCATCAGTTTTGTCTATTTGAAATAAGCATGCACCTAATCCTCGAAACTATGCATCGCAAGAAATGCAGAAATCTAAACTCATGTTTGGATGACTTAAAATGTTACTCTTTAGAAGAGCTTCTTTGATCTTGTGAAAGGCTTTTTGGCATTCAGAAGTCCACATCCAGTGGACGTTTTTCTTCAGCAAATTTAACAATGCGGGATTGTTCATTGATTGATTCGGAATGAAGCGACGGAAGAATGAAGCTAATCTAGTGAAACCTTTTAGTTGCCTTTTAGTGCAAGGCACAGGGAAATTTTCTATTGCTGTTAACTTGCTGGGATCAGGTGAGATTCCTTCCGAAGAAATTATATGTCCTAAAAACTTGACTTCTTTCTTGGCAAATTTGGATTTTTGTAAATTTGCGGAAACACCAAAATCAGAGAATCTTTGAAAGATCTTTTGTAGGAGAGTTAAATGTTCTTCCGTTGCTATCAGTAAATCATCAACATAGACGGTGACTTGGTCAAGTAACTCTGGTCCTAGCACATGATCAAGTGCCGCAATAAAAACACCAGAACTAATGTTGAGACCGAAAGGTACTACACGAAAATGATAGGATCTGCCGGCAAAGATAAAGGCTGTGTACTTCCTCGATGATGATGGTAGTTTCACCTGCCAATAGCTACTTCGGAGGTCTATTGAGGATAAGAACCTCACACTATGGAATTTTTGTAGTTGTTCCTCCAGTGGTTCTGGTCTTGTGCATACTGGAATGATGATTTTATTAATATTCCTTGTGTCCAAGACAAGTCTGACGCTTCCATCGTGTTTGAAAACAGGTAACAACGGGCTACTGTAGGGAGAGTCGGACGGTTCTATGATTTTCCGCTTAAGCATTTTATGTATTTCTTGTTTGACGGCTTCTTTACGGGACTGCGGAACTGAATAGGTTGTTTTGCAAAAAGTATCATGGGGTTTCACTCTCATGTTAAATTCATAGTCTGCTATGATACCTGGTTTTCTGGAAAAAATGTTCACAAATGTTGATAATAGGTCGTGTAGTTCATACTTCTGTCTGTCGTCGAGTCCGTCTGTTTCCACAATTTTTATGCGTACCTCGTCGGCAGTTGGTAATAAGTCAGGGTCATTGTTGACGTCACTGAACTCGTCAACCACACGGTGGTAATGTTGCCTGTCAGAAGGTCTACGTATTTTCACTTTACGTTCCAGGTTGGTTATCCTGACTTTGGTTCTCGTTAGATGTATGACCAGTGTCCTATCATCTAGTCTTAACGTGCACTTTCCTTCAGCTAAATCAATGATGGCACGATTTCTTCGTAGAAAGTCCATTCCTAACAAACATGGCACTGACAGGTTCTTTACTACTATAAATGTGCACTGTATACAGTCGGATTTAAATTGTATTGTTGCTTGTACTTGCAAGCTAACCTTCTGTACTAGGGACCCTACTGCTCCGGATACAGTACATCCTTGTACAGGAAGTGAAGGAATCTTCGTTACAGAGCACACCTTTTTATATACACACATAGACATAGCATTAACATTTGCACCTGTGTCGATGATGGCAATGATTGGTATATCATAAATGTGAATCAGAATTGACGCTTGTACTTGATTTTCCCAAAGGTCGTTTTCGTAGGTGTTCTTTTCGTCTAATAGTTCGTCCCGTAAGTCTTTGTCGTCTTCGTATCTAATTACGTTGATATGTCTTTTAATGAAGTTGCCCCCCATTGGTTCCGCAGCTTCCCCGCGGAGGCCTAAAGAAGCTGCTAATGGTTTTCCAACTGGGGTGGAGCTGAAATGTCAGTTATTTTTACTTGACTAGTATTTTGCGACATACCAGGTCGAAAATTTGCGTTCGTATCCCATACGACTTGTGCATCTCTTGATTGCGTGTTGTTTGACATCGCGTTTGGTACTTGGTTCGTCTGTGTGTAGAAAACGATCGGATTTCCTTGGCTATTATGACCGGCAGTGTCAGGAAAAGCATGCGACGAATTGTCCTGACTATTGTTCCTGAACTGTGGGTTGGGTTGGTGAGAAAATGTCGCATTTTTCGGCTGTGAAAAATTCATTTGGTGAGAGGGAGTGAAGTGACTCGGCTGACTGTACTGTTGTGGTCTGTTATAATTGTTCCATTCCTTTCCCTTGTGACGATTTCCATTATTCGTCTTGTTGTTCTGGTACTGGTAATTACCGTTGTGATTTATCGGTGAATTACCGTATTGTTGCCGTGTGTTTTGATAAATCGGATTGTATCTATTCTGGTGTGGATATTTGTTATATTGTTTTCCATTACGGCGGTTGAAACTGTTACGATTGCCGTAAGGCTGAGCGTTTGGTTGTCCCGTGTTACGTTGGTACGACATTCCATTGACGCAATTTGTTATGTGCTGCTGCGGAGCGGGCGGCCCATTATTATAATTATTCCGCGCGCTCGCACGCACATCCTCATAGATCATATCCAAATTGTCAAGAACAGAAAGAAAGGCTTCTAGGTCTGCTTCACTCACATTAACTAGTTTTTCTCTTATTGACACAGGAAGTTTTGACTTTAAGATCATGATTACAGCTTTGGTTGAAATGGGCGTGTCCCAATACTGAATTTTACGTAGATATTTTTCAGAATAACGTCTCAAACCTCCTCCTTTGGTGTTGAAAGGTTCGGCGTTGTAAATCTCCTTTCGGAGTCTTTTGTTGTATACCTGAACAGAATTTATTCAAAAAAAGCTTTTCAAAATCTGCATAGGTGTGACATTTGTCTATTATTTCTGTACCCCAAATTGATCCTTCACCATGTACATAGCCTAAGATAAACTGTATCCGCTGCCTGTCGTTCCATGATTCTGGAAAAGCACCTGTGAATGATTTTACAAATACCATGGGATGTATATTTCGTTTTTCAGGTATAAAAGGCTGAAAAACTCTTGTGTTTTAGCACACTCTCGTCTCGCATTAGTTCGTGTTAGTTGATCGGCATGACTACGTGACGTGGAAGTTTCGTCACGCGTATTATTTACTGTTGGTGAGAATTGTACCTGACACGCGGGATATTGACGATTATCGTGTTCTGGCGGTAGCGAATACTCACTTTGATTGTCACCTTGCAATTCCGTAACTTGTCGTTTCAGTTGATCTATATCATTGCTTAGCTGACGTTTCCATTCCGGAAGATCGTGGCTAAATGCTCGTCTGATTTCACCTAAGTCACTGGTTAAAGTGTCACCAGAAGTACCGGGAGCGGTTAAGATTTCTGCTGTAGCAGATTTAACCGTACCCTTTAGTTCAGCGTGTACCTTGCTGACAATTGCATCCACTCTTCAAATTCCCTATTAAGTGTATTGCTTATACCGGTGTTGACATCTGCGATCTTTTTGTCAATATTGACATCGGATATTTGCTGAGCAAGGTCTTCAACTCGCTCGCCGACGTGGTTGACACCTTCTGTCAATTGGCTTACTCTCTTTGACACATCACTGTAATGTTTCAAAGAGTCACTCGCAGTTGATTTACCCACATCTACTTGGGCCTGCATATCTGTGAACTTGCTACCAATATTGGTCTCGGCGAATTACACCATCGAAAGAACACTATCAATTTCTGCGTGTACGCTTGCGTTTAGCTCGCTTGCATAAGCAGTGGTAATGGCTTTAATTTTTTCCTCCATGGTGTCATTCGAATTTTTGATTTGTGCTTGGATGTCGATAATAACAGAATTTATATTGTTCATTCGCACTTGAGTGTCCTCTATCCTTGATTCTAAATTGTTGAACCTGCTGTCACTTTGATTTGCTAACTGACTGATTTGCGTTTCAATATTGTCACTTTGGTTTGTTAACTGTCCCATTCGAGTGTCAAGATTACCCATGTGAGCTTCAATGTTATCACTCTTGTTTGTAAGCTGTGCCATGTTTGCTTCAAAACTGGTTTTCATATCAGCAAACAATTTTAGTATATCTGACAGCGAGCATTCACGTGACTGCGACGCGGTCTGTGGCGCCGACAGCTCACGTGCCGCTTCGTCGTCTGTTGTTCCCTCACTACGAGATTCAGGTTTGTTTACACCCGCGCGCGGTCTAAGTTGCCTTGGTTGCTCATCAGCCATCGTAAATTTAAAGTAGTTACACTGCACGAGCTAGAAAAGATAATTTTTTTTAATTATGATTTTCACTTGTCAGGTGCGCCAAGGATTTCGCGTCCAGATTACTCAGATATTGCATGCGCGTTATAAACAATTGAAACTCTGACACACGAAAATGCCAATATGGCAACGGGAGTGATAAAATAAATGAAAAACATAGAGCACTGAAATGGCACAGATAGCGGCCATTGTGATTCACTAAAATGCACAACAATGGAAATTCTTGCTAACTGTTTCTAACTATTGTAAGCGAAATGATGTGATAGAGGCGGATCTAATAGCAAAAGGAAACAGAAATCTGAAAATTAAATTACTTGAGGGAAAGGAAAAAAGCGTAAAGAGTGAATGTCACGAGCCGACTGAATGCTCGGTACGCAAAGCTTCAAACGTAATGAAAAACCGTACTCACATTAGTTGTCTTGCGCGCTGCTATTTATTGCTGTTGTGGATTATTACTGCGATTTTCTGCACAAGCGTCCTTTTTTTTATCACTGGTTTTGGCTTCCAATTTTCTCCAGATGGTAGCATGAAAATAAAAAGAACAAATTAGTTTTTTAGTCAAGTCCCTGTTCAGGCGCCACATCTAGCGTTAAAAGTTTTTGCTTTTCACATTTAACCAAATATAACATTGATGATGATAATTTATGGCAATGTTTGCCGACAAGATAAAGAATGCAACCTTTAACACTAGATTGCGTACTCACGGCAGTTCTCCTTCGCCGTTTTTTGGTACGACTTGGAAAGAGAGAAAAATTAATGAATGATCGCCGATGCGTCGGTTCTCGATTGTGTTCAGGAGACGTACAGATTGATTGCGCGAAAATAGTTTCATAAATGACCTCTTAACCCGGATTGCTTTCACGCAATCAGACTCTTCAATGAAATTACCTAAGGGACCTATTTGAATAATAAAAAAATTGGAAATGAATGCAAAACAATGAAATTTTGTAAAAAAATTTGCCAGATCGGAAATTGAACACATTAATGGTCTCTCAAATACAATCGAGACACCGCGATAAAGAGCGAACCTGTAACAAAGTTCATTTAAACATAAACATTATTTGTGGTTAATTTAAAGAAAAGAATAAACATAGATTTTCTGTACAGTGAAGCATCAATATATTCTCAAAGAACAAAGGCGTTAAACTATAAACATTAACAAATTTACATTGAATACAAAACTTACATTTTTATGTTTTTCTCATACATGGAGCAGTCCAACAATCGCTGCTTTTGTATGTGTGATATTTTGTAAAAATTAAATGTCCTGGCGTGCGCATAAGTATTTTTTATCGTCACAAGGTTTACAAAAGCGTTTTTTTTTGTGATAACGTGGTTTTTCACACTAAATGAAATATAACTTGTAGCGGTGCTACACAACATGTCTTAACAAGTCGGCGACCAAACCTCAAAGGCAATGAAGTACATGTTAACATATCGGCGACCAGAAGTACAACTAACTATAAAGACTCTATAATTTTCCTAACAAATGATAAATTGTTCTTTCTTGTTTCGCAGCTTCTTGCTATCAAGCGCTGCGGCAATGATTTTAAATAACTGCGCCCAGCGAGTCATAGTGTTTAAAAGTACCTTTTAAACGCTGGCCGCGCGTCTTGGTATAGGCGCACGTTATAAACAGATTTCGTTTCTTTACTCTCGCGTTGTCATGCTTAGTATCATTACAAACTACAGCTCGATGGCTGTCCTTTTCTCATATGCAAAATGTCTGAAATCCAATAATATCACACACCGTATCTCAACAACGGATAAAGATTATTCAATAAAAAATTTCGTTTTGACTTCATCCACTTACGTATCTCCGTGCAAAGTTTGATCCGGTTCGTACATGTTTAAAGAATAGAAGTAGCGTGCTTCAAAAACGTCCCAGAAGAACGTTTTGTAAAATCGGAACTAAGCAAGATTATATTTTTCAAACGGTTTAAAATTATCTTAGTCCAAGGTCCGCTAGACCGGTGCATCGAATTTGGACCATCAATCTCCAGCCCGGAGTTATTTAAGGGTGACTGTTTTTGCACATAAAATCGGAACAGTGCACATACAAATGGTGCCATTACCTGAGTATTAATTTCAGCCCAATAAAAATCGTTTGGAATAGGAATTAATCGATTCGCACAATTCGACTGTGTGCCAGCTCCATTTCTTCGTTCGAACGTTGCTTAATATACTGTACCGTAGCTACAGAGAATAGATGTTAGCATGGCTATATAAATGGCCGCTGGAGCGCGCTAAACCAAGAACTGTTTACCCCATGTTTCTAGCTCAAACAGGAACTGAGCATCAAGGCATACCCCGCTTCTCAAACAGCGATTCTGTGTGTGACCTTTTCATACATATGCTGACGGGAAAAAATTTATCAGGACGCCAAGAAGGACTTGTGCGTCATAAACGAAACTTGTAGGTGTGTTTCATCATCTGAAAGGCGATGTCTATTCAAATATCATCTCGGAAGCGTGACGCTAGTAGCGATACTGTGAGGATGGAAACCAGGCTTGCTTTAAATACATGATGTAACGATCGCGAGCGTTAGTTACCTTTCAGATCGGACGCTGTGAGTTGATGTTAGTCAAGAATGTCTTTAAAGCGAGAAGGACACCATTATCAGTTTTTACGAGATTAAATGAGGCTGTGTAATAGGGCTATGAGAAGTTGGATAGTCTGCAGAACGAGTTGGCAGGAGTGTAGCCACTGTACATAATTGCTAGCAGCCGTGGTCACGTGAATGTAGGGTTCCGGACGGCCACGTTCCACTACTGAGAGGTAAGACCAAGGTGTACGACCATGGCTGAGGTGCATCGGATTGCGTCTGCAGCAGCATTTGGCATCACCTGGTTCTGCCTCACAGCAAGTAATGGTCTTGTGTTGGTTAGAAGGAGGCTAGTTGAGGACCTGTAACCAGCCCTTCTGCGTCCTAGACACGCTCGAACTACACCTGGATTTATGGTCCAGGGTGCGATTGTTTTTTACAGCAGGACTACTCTCGTGGCCTGCCCTCGTGGCGTGCCCTGACTGCAAATCTGTACGTCAATCTGGTAATTCGACCTGCCGTGCTGCCATTCACGAACAGCATCGCACCAGGTGTTTTCCAACAGGATAACGCTCGTCCACTTTGTACTGTTGTAACCCAATATGCTCTGCAGAGTGTCAGTATGTTGCCTTGGGCTGCTCAGTCACAAGGTCTGACTCCAGTCTGACACACATGGGACACCATCGGACGCAACTCCCGCGTCGTCCACGACAGCATTAATCGTCCCTTTATTGAACGACCAAGTGGGTCAGGCCACCACCACCTACAGACAAGGCCGCGGCGCGAAATTCATAGCAGGTCGTGACGTCACTCCAAGTGGGCCACCATGTTGTGTTTCGAAGCGTTTGTTTATCTACACGTTTGTTGGATGGAGTGCTATATTCGTGCTTAAAACTAGCGATTACAGTGTTTACGCGTAGTGAAGCTACTGTGAAGATGGTTTACAAATGTTGTGTGCCAAGGTGTCGTGGGAATTACGGAACTGGACCGAAAGTAATGTTGTTTTCCTTTCCGAAAGATGCGAATCTGCGTTGGAAATGGCTTTCGGCGATTCATCGGGACAATTTCCAACCCACTGAGCACACGAAGGTATGTAAAAACTATATACCTAGTACAATTATTATTTTTTCTGGTGGAATATCTTGCATTTTGGATACATTTGATTAAAATTGTGAGCAAAAGTTCGCAGTAAATATGCCTAGTATTCGTTTTCAAGTGACTTTATTTTGATTTAGAAAACGAAATATAAATTTGTGGCTCGTGCTACTTTTTATTCGTGTTTAAATTTCTCTGCAGTTCGTATTTTGTTACGCATTACCGCTACGTTTTATTCTCTGTTTGTGAGTGGGTGCTGTTTTTCACTCTCGCATTAGTTAGCATGAGTGCTAACAAATGTTGAAACTGCTGTTTTCATGTTTAAAAAGCGATCTCTCTGTATGAAGCATATCTGTGTTGTTTTTCTATGTGTTAGTTTTTCCTGTTAGACATTCGCCAACCCACGACCAAATAATTATCTTTCAACCTAACCTAACTTCAGGTTACGATGCAGAATAGGTGTCTTCACAATCCGATTTCAGTGGCGTTCTGTATCACTTGAGCCGCCTCATATAACGATATTCTCGTTAATAACGCATCCAGTTACTTAATCTGCCCGGTATTTTAAATGTTTCAGGTGGTTAATTGAAATGACAAGTGTCCTTTAGTTCATTCAGCACAGCTTGGTACGGAATGTTTAGTTAATATCTTCTTAACACACTTCTCGTTGGTGGTGGTCAGGCATTGCGCTCCACCCCACAAACCGACATCCGCCACCTGTACGACACAGTGAATTTAATTTTTTCCTGTTTGCAGTCAACATTATGGCGGTTACGCCGGTTATTAAAGTACCAGCATTTCACATTTGCTATGGCTTATCTTGAGCTTACATAAGGCGACCACGCCCTGCCTATCTAACCCATGTTAATTTAGGCAAGTATTTGACCCATTTCTGAAAAAAAAACTACTTGATGCAGGACCTTAATATTTTTACTGTATGGTACATTATGCTAATAGAGTCAACTGTAGTAAAATCTACTTTATCCATTTTATAGTTTTTAAGAAATACTTTTTTAAATTTATTAACAAAAAGTATTAACTCTTTTTGCAGAAAATATTTTTTTTGTGAACTTCCTAATGGGAGAATATTAATGAATATAGTACCAGAGGCGGCTTTTTATGTTATGCAGAGTCTCTGAAAATTTCATTCATTTATATATGATAGTTTCTGCTATAATGGGGCATATGTCCTGAAAATTTTAGTTTGTGGGAAATTGACTTTAAAGAAAAAACTTTTGAAATTTGTTGCTTACTGTTAATTAAAACTGTCCTGTTACATAAGATGGCCCTTCTTTGCCCTCTAGCAGGTCTTCCAGCTTCTTTTTCACCTTCCTGGATGTTTGTCTTGCTTTCTTGGCCATATTAGATGCAGACCTGTCTGCGTCGGCTATCCTCATTTTATCGCAATGTTGCAGCCCAGTGATCATATTTTCACTAGGATTAATTCCCAGATTTTCAGTACCCAACACTTTCCAATATTACCACAACTACATGTAATAACAGCATCATGAACTCCTAGTTTCATTGTATGCATGCCTAAAAATACAGTTTGTAGGAAGGTGATTCCAAATTATGCTGTTGAAACATTCATTTGGGTTCTGTGTCTGCCGATGCTGACATTTCCTTAGAAGGTCAGCATGAGCCAAGTCTCTGAAAATAGGTTTAATCGCTGTAATAACAGCAGCAGGAAGATTCTCCAGTTGCCTGAGCCCTATTGTATTTGCACCACGAATTTTCTCCTGATGGACACAATCCACGACACGGCTTATCATCAGTAGAGGACTTATGGAAGAATATGGGCCAAACATATCTCTTCATTCCCTCCATTCTTTATTTCTCATAATTGCCTGCCCATAGTATACCTGCAAGTTTTCTATAACAACTACTCGCAATCACACTTGAACAAAACTAACCGTGTATTTGAAAGCGTGTTGTTTACAAACAGCAGAAACAAAAGAATACCGACCGTTGCATTCCAAGGATAGCCAAAACACTCAGGAGTAAAAAAAAGATCCCTAATGTGTAATGTAGGCGATATAAAGATAAAAAATATGTGCAGAAAAGTGGGTGACAGAAAAGTGGGCGTGGCACATAAACACATGTGGTAGGAAAATGCTCTTTAAATACTCGAAATTTTTTTTTCAGCAATATCCTTTTCAGAGTACTTAAATAAAACATTAATCTATCGAAATATGATGATAACCGAAATCGATTTTTTTCGACCTGAACTACGGTGTGGTCCCCTTCACCCATTATATCTCATCATATGATTTATCATACAGATGCTGTTCTTAGGGATTGTACACTCCTGGAAATGGAAAAAAGAACACATTGACACCGGTGTGTCAGACCCACCATACTTGCTCCGGACACTGCGAGAGGGCTGTACAAGCAATGATCACACGCACGGCACAGCGGACACACCAGGAACCGCGGTGTTGGCCGTCGAATGGCGCTAGCTGCGCAGCATTTGTGCACCGCCGCCGTTAGTGTCAGCCAGTTTGCCGTGGCATACGGAGCTCCATCGCAGTCTTTAACACTGGTAGCATGCCGCGACAGCGTGGACGTGAACCGTATGTGCAGTTGACGGACTTTGAGCGAGGGCGTATAGTGGGCATGCGGGAGGCCGGGTGGACGTACCGCCGAATTGCTCAACACGTGGGGCGTGAGGTCTCCACAGTACATCGATGTTGTCGACAGTGGTCGGCGGAAGGTGCACGTGCCCGTCGACCTGGGACCGGACCGCAGCGACGCACGGATGCACGCCAAGACTGTAGGATCCTACGCAGTGCCGTAGGGGACCGCACCGCCACTTCCCAGCAAATTAGGGACACTGTTGCTCCTGGGGTATCGGCGAGGACCATTCGCAACCGTCTCCATGAAGCTGGGCTACGGTCCCGCACACCGTTAGGCCGTCTTCCGCTCACGCCCCAACATCGTGCAGCCCGCCTCCAGTGGTGTCGCGACAGGCGTGAATGGAGGGACGAATGGAGACGTGTCGTCTTCAGCGATGAGAGTCGCTTCTGCCTCGGTGCCAATGATGGTCGTATGCGTGTTTGGCGCCGTGCAGGTGAGCGCCACAATCAGGACTGCATACGACCGAGGCACACAGGGCCAACACCCGGCATCATGGTGTGGGGAGCGATCTCCTACACTGGCCGTACACCACTGGTGATCGTCAAGGGGACACTGAATAGTGCACGGTACATCCAAACCGTCATCGAACCCATCGTTCTACCATTCCTAGACCGGCAAGGGAACTTGCTGTTCCAAGAGGACAATGCACGTCCGCATGTATCCTGTGCCACCCAACGTGCTCTAGAAGGTGTAAGTCAACTACCTTGGCCAGCAAGATCTCCGGATCTGTCCGCCATTGAGCATGTTTGGGACTGGATGAAGCGTCGTCTCACGCGGTCTGCACGTCCAGCACGAACGCTGGTCCAACTGAGGCGCCAGGTGGAAATGGCATGGCAAGCCGTTCCACAGGACTACATCCAGCATCTCTACGATCGTCTCCATGGGAGAATAGCAGCCTGCATTGCTGCGAAAGGTGGATATACACTGTACTAGTGCCGACATTGTGCATGCTCTGTTGCCTGTGTCTATGTGCCTGTGGTTCTGTCAGTGTGATCATGTGATGTATCTGACCCCAGGAATGTGTCAATAAAGTTTCCCCTTCCTGGGACAATGAATTCACGGTGTTCTTATTTCAATTTCCAGGAGTGTATTTTCCAGAAGCTCATGGTCAACAATTGAAACCTTTTTTATACCTTTTATTGTTAGTTTAGAAGTCCATTGTTGGAAACAACAATAACAGTGAAGAACAGGATCGCTTATTTCGTGGCTGAAGGCATTTATTCTAGTGCTATTGATGCTGCTGCTTTTCGGTATGGATAAGCGGTAAGTAATGATACAATTATGATGTATATTGTTATAATTTTGCACATATTACTATGGAGTACTAATCTGAACACTCCAAATCAATATATTAGCACAAATTTAAAAAGTTTACTTTATTAGCATTGTTGTGGTATTGGCTTATATATTGACATACGAAATATCATACGGTGGGCAGTAAGGGATAATTTTCTATCAATAAGTACGATTTATTTCAGATACAATTTGGAAAAGGAGAGCGACTTCGAAGAGGTTCTAAATATACCATTCTCCACAGAGGATCATGATGAAACTGCCATTGATGAATTTCGTGAATGCCAGGAACTTGAATTTGTGCTTGTTCCACCACATGATGGTGAGGATAGTGAGAAAGATGACGCAGCTAGTGATTCAGAAGGACAACCTGCCACTGTTGCTGATTTAGGGAAATAGGTTCTGGGACAAACTGCAGAGGTAAGAGTAGTAAAAAGTGACGGCCTTATTGAAGATGCTACATCTTTATCCAGTCAGCAGCAAAATCCTTGTTGTTGCAAACCACAATCACGATCCCAAGTTAGGAAAAAAAGACACTGGACAGAAGAAAAATTAGACTGTTCACAAAAATTTGAGTTATCTCGTGATCCTACACCTGATATTATAAAACATCTCCGCACATCAAATTCGATTCCAGTTGACCTTTTTCGTACAGTTTTTGATGATGATTTGGTTGAGGTTCTGACGAGAGAGACAGTAAAATAGGCTGCTCAAAAGGGACATAACAGATTGGATTAGATTAGTTTTTCGTTCCATAGATCCGTGCTGAGGAGATCCTCGTGGATGTGGAATATGTCAATTTTTTTAAAGCTGAAATAACAATACTAATAGTATGAATATATATAATACATCATTTGTTTCTAATAAAAAATTCGTCAATGAAGTAGAAGGAGTTGGTCACTAGTAAGTCTTTCAGGCTCCTTTTAAACTGATATTTATTTGTAACTAAATTTTTTATGTTTACTGGCAAATTATTGAAGATGACTGTTCCTTTTTGAACTAAAGTAAGTGCTTTTAAGTCCTTGTGCAGATCATTTTTGTTCCTGGTATTGTATGTATGAACTGAGCTGTTTGTTGGAAAAAGAGATATATTATTTAGGACAGATTTCATTAAGGAGTAAATATACTGAAAGGCAGGAGTTAGTATACCCAGTTCTTTGAAGAGGTTTCTGCAGGATGTCCGTGAATTTACTCCACAAATAATACGTATTACACGATTTTGGACTCTGAAAACTTTTGTTTGACCTGAAGAGTTACCCCAAAATATTATACCATATGACATTATGGAATGAAAGTAGGCAAAGTATGCAAGCTAACACTGATACATACAAATAAGTCATGATGACATTTACAAATACATTGCTATTTTGCTTTTATCTGCGTATTGTAAGGTCATGCATAGACGTATGTACTGGGAGACCTGACCTGACACAAACAGTGCCCTTGCTTCTAATTCTATCTCCAGAATTTCTTTTGCCAGAATTCGAAGATTCTTCCATGTCAATGATAATGACAGCATTGAAAAAGAAGATAAAGTTTATAAAGTTCGTCCACTAATTTCACATCTAAATAAGAAATTTAAAGAACTCATAGAGCCTCTAGGATCAAATTTCTCTTGGATGAGGCCATGGAGCCTTATTATGGCCACCACTTTATGAAACAGTTTATAAGGGGCAAGCCAATTCGCTATGGTTTCAAATGGTGGTGTTTAGCTACATCTACTGGATATCTCATCAAATTTGAGCCATATGTTGGGGCAAGTCAAGGAGATCCCCAGAAGACACTGCGGCAGTCTGTTGTTGAAAAGCTTTGTGTGGGCTACATCCCTCTGAACAGCAGACTCTACATTGATAATTACTTTAACTCTTTGCCCCTACTTGAATCTCTTTCTTCACATGCAATCAAATGTATAGGAACCTTGAGAAATGACCGCTTGGAGAAGGCACCTATGCCAGATATAAAGAAGACACCCAGATGTACTACTCGTCTGTTACGTGATACAGAAAATTCTATCACACTTGTAAGATGGAATGACATAGTAAAGTGACTTTGGGGACAAATGTACAGGATGTATGTGTATTAGGTGAGACTACATGCTTGAGGTGGAATATAGAATCAAGAAAGAAGGTTTCCATATTACAACCTTCCCTTGTGCAGGAATATAATCGCCACATGGGAGGTGTAGACCTTTTTGACAAACTGCGAAGTTTATGCCGCATTCGAATAAGATCAAAGAAATGGTACTGGCCGTTGATCAGGTTCTGCCTGAATGCGGATGTTGTGAATATGTGGATCTTATTCAGGCAACTAAATAACAGTAGAGCCTATTGGAATTTACAAGACGTATAGTACTTTCAATTCTGACCTCGCCCAACATTGAAAAGCCAAAATGTGTGAGACCACGATTTCTATCCCAGGTGCAAGAAGACATCAGATTTGATAATACTGGACATATGATTGTCGAGCAGAGCAAACAAAGAAGATGTGAACAGTGTGGTAAATGCACAAAATTCCACTGTGTAAAATGCAATGTAGGACTCCATCCGAAGCGGTGTTTCATTTTGTATCACCAGCGCTAAGAAGACAGTTTCCTGATAAACCATCATTTTTGTCATGCATTCCTGTTATAGAAATGTCTTTTTATTCATGTAATACATTAAAGTTACTTGTTTGTTCAACAATTTGTTTTTACCATGTATCCTTAACATATGAATAAATAATGTATACTTAAAATATAAATAATAATAATAATAATAATAATAAAGTTTTAAAAATCTGAACATTACTTTATCTTTATTTATTCAGTTATTGAATGACAATCATGAAAAATTCAATATTTTAAGTGTGATAAAAATCTGGAAAGAATTCCATCCCTTACTGCCCATCGTATGATATATCATACGTTAAAAAAGTATAAATTTCGGGCCACCATAGCAAATTAACATTCAGAATATAATTATTAACCCATATAGATGGTGGATATGAAGTTTCAACAAAATCTAAAAAAAAAATTATTTCGGTATATAATGGGTTAACCTGTGATCTTGCTATGTTAATCACTTGAATATGTTACTCAGACAAATGCAGTCCCGAAATTTCGTTACCTGACTTTTTTTTTGTTTGGTGTTGTGATTTTTTTTCCGTCATTGTATTTGATACAGTGCTTCCGAGCCGTAACGATAGTTGACGCGCATGCTTTGAGTAATTAGAAACATGCTTGTTGCAAGTAAGTCGGACGTCGACCCAAAAGTTGGTATGAACAACACAGGGCTCTTCGATGTATAGCCGTGTTGGAGGTATGTAGTAAGGCGATGACTTCTGCCGACCTCTGAACTGAGTTACACAACCGGTTATTAGTTGAACGTGGTCTCCAAACTGCGATACAACTTCGCACTTTCACATTGACAAGTGACCGCCTGAGATGAAAGAATCGATAACAGACAGAATGAAATGCGATAAAATTTGGTTTCGGGAGCTAAGTTCTTGTTAAAAATCTGCAATGTCTAATTGTGGAACTATTCGACGATAATTATCACCATTATCTGCGTCGTTCGCTGATAAAGCGCGTCATCATCTGTTCGTATCTAGAGGACGAAAACGATGCTTGTTTTTCAACGAATGAGCCGCGTCGTTGGGCAATAGTAATCTGAACATCTGTTTGCAGGAAATGAGCTCTGTTTCGAAATTTATGCCGTTTAGGTATTTCCAGTGGGCGCGTGCATTCCAAATTCAGGGTCCTTGACGTTCAGAGTTCAAGTGGTAGGAATATACATTGTTTTTTCGAGCACTGAAGATGATCATTTTCACTCAAGGCCGTTTTAGGTAGAGAGCCCGCTAGTGAGTGGTCTGCTACTAAAAGAATTCTGGGTTTAAAAAAGAAAGAAGAGATTTGTTTATTACACACTAACTACTGAAGACAGAAACACACTGCGCATATCACTGTATAGAGGAAGATTCAAAGTTCTGATAGAGCTGTGCTGTTGTTTGTTTGTAGCAAAATGGCGGCTATCATACAAGAGCATATTGTGTGTTGGAATTTTCGCGAAGTCAAGTCTATTATCCAAGTGCAACGTGCAGTTCTTGGTAGTTAATTGCATATGCAAAGGGATGAGCATTGGTCGGCCACGCACGTCTGATGAAAGTGTCAAGCGTATCCTAGAAGTGTCCACTCGGAGCCCTCGTAAGTCCCCAGAAACGATAGGCCAGGAACTTCATCTTCCTCAGACAATGGTATGGCGTGTTCTGCAGGGAACGCCTACATATGAAACCTTACAAGTCGCAGTTGCTGCAACAATTGCGTCCTGGAGACATTTCTCCGGGGTATGGCAGAGGAAACTTTTTACGAACCACTCATGTTTTCGGACGAATAGACGTTTCATCTGTCGGGTAAAGTAAACCGACATAATGTAAGAATTTGTGGGTCACAGAATCCTGGCGTCTTCGCCGAACATGGATTTTCACAAGGGTTTTGATACCGTTCCTCACAAGCGCCTATTAATCAAATTGCGTGCATATGGAGTATCGTCTCAGTTGTGTGACTGTAATCGTGATTACCTCTCAGAGAGGTCACAGTTCGTACTGATAGACGGTAAATCATCGAGTACAACAGAAGTGATATCTGGTGTTCCGTAAGATAGTGTCATAGGCCCTCTGCTGTTTCCGATTTATATAAATGATCTAGGTGATAATCTGAGCAGCCCCCTCAGGCTGTTTGCAGATGACGCTGTAATTTACCGTCTAGTAAAATCATCAGACGATCAATTCTAACTACAAAATGATCTAGAGAGAATTTCTGTATGCTGCGAAAAGTGGCAATTAGCACTAAACAAAGAAAAGTGCGAGGTCATCCACATGGGTACTAATGGAAATCCGATAAATTTTGGGTATACGATAAATCGCACAAATCTAAGGGCTGTCATTTCGACTAAATACCTAGGAATTACAATTACGAGCAACTTAAATTGGAAAGACCACATAGATAATATTGTGGGGAAGGCGAAACAAAGACTGCGCTTTGTTGGCAGAACACTTAGAAGATGCGACAAACCCACTGAAGAGACAGCCTACATTACACTTGTCCGTCCTCTGCTGGAATATTGCTGCGCGGTGTGGGATCCTTACGAGGTAGGATTGACGGAGGACATCGAAAAAGTGTAAAGAAGGGCAGCTCGTTTCGTGTTATCGCGCAGTAGGGGTGAAAGTGTCACTGATATGATACGCGAGTTGGGGTGGCAGTCACTGAAACAAAGGCGGTTTTCTTTGCGGCGAGATCTATTTACGAAATTTCAATCACCAACTTTCTCTTCCGGATGCGTAAATATTTTATTGACACCCACCTACGTAGGGAGAAATAATCATCATAATAAAACAAGAGAAATCAGAGCTCGAATGGAAAGATTTAGGTGTTTCTTTTTCCCACGCGCCATTCGAGAGTGGAATGGTAGAGAAGTAGTATGAAAATGGTTCGATGAACCCTCTGCCAGGCACTTAAGTGTGAATTGCAGAGCAACCATGTAGATGTAGCTGTAGGAAGAGATTCACCGAAATTGAACGTGTATTGTGTCGTTTCTGTTCACAAAGCTTATGGATCTTTCTTTTTTGGGAGTAGACTATGATAAGAATTTCATACCTGGACATGCTGCAGAATCGGCTATTTCCTCAACTTCACGAAGATTCCAATGATTTCATTTTCCGCATGACGGCGATCTGCCTCACTTTCACGTTGAGGTGCGGCGTTATCTGAGTACCATCTCACAACACTGGACTGGAAGAGATGGACAGACAACAACTTATTCATTGCTTTTAGCCTCTCAGATCACCAAACCTCACGTCTTGGGATTGTTCTTCTGTGGGAGTACATAAAAGACAGAATCGTGGTCCCACGTACGAGAGCTGAGAAATCGAAGTGTTGAAGGTGTCGATTCAATAAACAGGGATCTGTTGATTTGTGTGTTGAACGAAATACACTACCGTTTGGATGATTCTCGAGCAAAGCATGCTGCACGTGTTGAGTGTATGGTTATAGCGTCTGTGCGAACACAAAACTTTGGAACTTCCTCTATCCAGTGACGAGCGCAACAGGTTTCTACCTTTAATAGTTTATCTGTAATAAACAACTGAAATCTGTTCTTTCTTTTTGTATCACCATGTATAGACGATAATGACGAGCATATCGAGGTACAAGGGATGGACAAAAATATGTCACCAAAAACACAACATCATCTCGGAGTGAATAAATAGAAATCATGGAACAGATGAAGAGTTGTCTAGCTACTCAAAAAATCCTTTTGTATAGCCTGGGACATCATTAAACTTTTGCTGATGCTTCAAACATCAGTGCTCATAAACCGGGCTTTTGTGCGGATTCCTGACTTTGAAAAAGCGGTGATGGCTGGTGCAGATACGGTCCTTTTGGCCAGCACTCATTTAGTCGCACACGTGAAATGTATTTGTTACATGTAATATGGTATAATCAGTCCTACAATCACAGAAAATGCTGTTTTTAAATATCGCTCGCTTCACGTTGGTCCAGTGGATCCTCTGGCACTGCATGCTCCGCTCTTACATTTCTGTGAATGTACATCTCTCAACTGAAGCGTTTCACCAGAGACGAGTTGTACAGCAGTTGTAATAGTTGTGAACGGATTGTCGAGAATCCGCAAACTACCGTTGTGAAGAGCCATAACAGATTTGCGCTTTGGAGTGTTAAGACGAAGTCACTTCTCCTAGCCCAGTAAACCAAACTCCATCCGAACAGGCCGTGAAGGCTCAACGGTACCGACCGACCGTCATGTTATCCTCAGCCCACAGGCATCACTGGATGCGGATATAGAGGGGCATGTGGTCAGCGCACCACTCCCGGCCGTGGTCAGTTTTCGTGGCCGGCGCCGCTACTTCCCAGTCAACTAGCTCCTCAATTGACCTCACAAAGGCTGAGTAGTCCCCGATTGACAACGGCGCTCGGCAGACCAGACGGTCAGCCATCCAAGTGCTAGCTCAGCCTAACAGCGCTTAACTTCGGTGGTGTGACTGTAACCGGCGTTACCACTGCGGCAAGGCCGTTGCCCTTAGCTCACTATAGAACATCTACATCTACATCTATACTCCGCGAGCCACCTTACGGTGTGTGGCGGAGGGTACTTATTGTACCACTATCTGATCCCCCCTTCCCTGTTCCATTCACGAATTGTGCGTGGGAAGAACGACTGCTTGTAAGTCTCCGTATTTGCTCTAATTTCTCGGATCTTTTCGTTGTGATCATTACGCGAGATATATGTGGGCGGTAGTAATATGTTGCCCATCTCTTCCCGGAATGTGCTCTCTCGTAATTTCGATAATAAACCTCTCCGTATTGCGTAACGCCTTTCTTGAAGTGTCCGCCACTGGAGCTTGTTCAGCATCTCCGTAACGCTCTCGCGCTGACTAAATGTCCCCATCACGAATCGCGCTGCTTTTCGCTGGATCATGTCTATCTCTTCTATTAATCCAACCTGGTAAGGGTCCCATACTGATGAGCAATACTCAAGAATCGGACGAACAAGCGTTTTGTAAGCTACTTCTTTCGTCGATGAGTCACATTTTCTTAGAATTCTTCCTATGAATCTCAACCTCGCGCCTGCTTTTCCCACTATTTGTTTTATGTGATCATTCCACTTCAGATCGCTCCGGATAGTAACTCCTAAGTATTTTACGGTCGTTACCGCTTCCAATGATTTACCACCTATGGCATAATCGTACTGGAATGGATTTCTGCCCCTATGTATGCGCATTATATTACATTTATCTACGTTTAGGGAAAGCTGCCAGCTGTCGCACCATTCATTAATCCTCTGCAGGTCTTCCTGGAGTACGTACGAGTCTTCTGATGTTGCTACTTTCTTGTAGACAACCGTGTCATCTGCAAATAGCCTCACGGAGCTACCGATGTTGTCAACTAAGTCATTTATGTATATTGTAAACAATAAAGGTCCTATCACGCTTCCTTGCGGTACTCCCGAAATTACCTCTACATCTGCAGATTTTGAACCGTTAAGAATGACATGTTGTGTTCTTTCTTCTAGGAAATCCTGAATCCAATCACAAACCTGGTCCGATATTCCGTAAGCTCGTATTTTTTTCACTAAACGTAAGTGCGGAACCGTATCAAATGCCTTCCTGAAGTCCAGGAATACGGCATCAATCTGCTCGCCAGTGTCTACGGCACTGTGAATTTCTTGGACAAATAGGGCGAGCTGAGTTTCACATGATCTCTGTTTGCGGAATCCATGTTGGTTATGATGAAGGAGATTTGTATTATCTAAGAACGTCATAATACGAGAACATAAAACATGTTCCATTATTCTACAACAGATTGACGTAAGCGAAATAGGCCTATAATTATTCGCATCTGATTTATGACCCTTCTTGAAAATGGGAACGACCTGCGCTTTCTTCCAGTCGCTAGGTACTTTACGTTCTTCCAGAGATCTACGATAAATTGCTGATAGAAAGGGGGCAAGTTCTTTAGCATAATCACTGTAGAATCTTACGGGTATCTCGTCTGGTCCGGATGCTTTTCCGCTACTAAGTGATAGCAGTTGTTTTTCAATTCCGATATCGTTTATTTCAATATTTTCCATTTTGGCGTCCGTGCGACGGCTGAAGTCAGGGACCGTGTTACGATTTTCCGCAGTGAAACAGTTTCGGAACACTGAATTCAGTATTTCTGCCTTTCTTCGGTCGTCCTCTGTTTCGGTGCCATCGTGGTCAACGAGTGACTGAATAGGGGATTTAGATCCGCTTACCGATTTTACATATGACCAAAACTTTTTAGGGTTCTTGTTTAGATTGTTTGCCAATGTTTTATGTTCGAATTCGTTGAATGCTTCTCTCATTGCTCTCTTTACGCTCTTTTTCGCTTCGTTCAGCTTTTCCTTATCAGCTATGATTCGACTACTCTTAAACCTATGATGAAGCTTTCTTTGTTTCCGTAGTACCTTTCGTACATGATTGTTATACCACGGTGGATCTTTCCCCTCGCTTTGGACCTTAGTCGGTACGAACTTATCTAAGGCGTACTGGACGATGTTTCTGAATTTTTTCCATTTTTGTTCCACATCCTCTTCCTCAGAAATGAACGTTTGATGGTGGTCACTCAGATATTCTGCGATTTGTGCCCTATCACTCTTGTCAAGCAAATATATTTTCCTTCCTTTCTTGGCATTTCTTATTACACTTGTAGTCATTGATGCAACCACTGACTTATGATCACTGATTCCCTCTTCTACATTCACGGAGTCGAAAAGTTCCGGTCTATTTGTTGCTATGAGGTCTAAAACGTTAGCTTCACGAGTTGGTTCTCTAACTATCTGCTCGAAGTAATTCTCGGACAAGGCAGTCAGGATAATGTCACAAGAGTCTCTGTCCCTGGCTCCAGTTCTGATTGTGTGACTATCCCATTCTATACCTGGTAGATTGAAGTCTCCCCCTATTACAATAGTGTGATCACGAAACTTCTTCATGACGTTCTGCAGGTTATCTCTGAGGCGCTCAGCTACTACGGTTGCTGATGCAGGTGGTCTATAGAAGCATCCGACTATCATATCTGACCCACCTTTGATACTTAACTTAACCCAGATTATTTCACATTCGCATTCGCTACTAACTTCACTGGATATTATTGAATTCTTTACTGCTATAAATACTCCTCCACCATTGGCGTTTATCCTATCCTTGCGGTATATATTCCATTCTGTGTCTAGGATTTCGTTACTGTTCACTTCCGGTTTTAACCAACTTTCCGTTCCTAATACTATATGCGCACTATTTCCTTCAATAAGCGATACTAATTCAGGAACCTTGCCCTGGATACTCCTGCAGTTTACCAATATTACGTTAACTTTTCCTGTTTTTGGTCTCTGAGGACGGACGTTCTTTATCAACGATGCTGATGTTCTCTCTGGTAAGCCGTCAGGTATTTTATCGTTTCGCCCAAGGGGGGGTCCCTCTAACCTAAAAAACCCCCGTGTGCACGCCACACGTACTCTGCTACCCTAGTAGCTGCTTCCGGTGTGTAGTGCGCGCCTGACCTGTCTAGGGGGGCCCTACAGTTCTCCACCCAATAACGGAGGTCGATGAATTTGCAACCATTATAGTCGCAGAGTCGTCTGAGCCTCTGGTTTAGACCCTCCACATGGCTCCAAACCAGAGGACCGCGATCGACTCTGGGCACTATGCTGCAGATATTAAGCTCAGCTTGCACTCCGCGTGCGATGCTGGTTGTCTTCACCAAATCAGCCAGCCGCCGGAAGGAACCAAGGATGGCCTCAGAACCCAAGCGGCAGGCGTCATTCGTTCCGACATGTGCTACTATCTGCAGCCGGTCACACCCAGTGCGTTCAATAGCTGCCGGAAGGGCCTCCTCCACATTACGGACGAGACCCCCCGGCAAGCACACCGAGTGCACACTGGCATTCTTCCCCGACCTACCCGCTATTTTTCTGAGGGGCTCCATAACCCGCCTAACGTTGGAGCTCCCTATAACTAATAGGCCCGCCCTCTGTGACTGTCGGGACCTTGCCGGAGAATCGGCCACTGGCCCAACAGGCGAGGCATCCTGTGGTGGCTCGGAAACGATGTCATCACCACTAGGAAGCACCCCGTACCTGTTGGAAAGGGGTAAGGCAGCTGCCACGCGGCCAGATCCCACCTTCGCCTTTCGGCCAGGCACACTCGAGCCCACCACTGTCCGCCATTCAGCCTGGAGTGATGGCTGACCAGTAAGATGCTCACTGCCGGAAGACGCAGCGACATCAGGGGTTCCATGTGATTCCAAGGCCACCGAAGTAGGCATAGGTCTCACCACAGTTGCCCCAACGCCACTACGAGCCGACGCCTGCGCCTCGAGCTCGATGAGCCTAACAGACAAAGCCTCCACCTGCCCCCGAAGAGTGGCCAATACTCCTTGCGTCCGCTCACAACAACCACAGTCCCTACACATGACTATGTTTACCCTACTCTATACGGTGACAAATTCCCAAGATAATCTTCTGATGAGCTACTCTGATAATCAAGAAACACTCACTGAAATACGAGACGCGAAAACTACGCTAGGTTTTCCCAGAAAAACTATTTAAAAGCTAAGCGCAGCAAATAAGTACAAAATAAATTTCTCTCCTAACGATCAAGAACTGTTAGTTTCTATGCAGAGCAGATAAACACAAATAGAATCCCTTCCTTAGTGGAAGGTCGTAAACAAAATGCAAAATAAACGCTTTATACAAACAGTACTCGCTGCTGCTGGTGCTCTCGCTCTGGCTGTCACAAGACAACTGAAGAACGCTGAAAGTGAGGTTAGGAGATACCATCCGTGATACAAAAAGTCGCTGGGATAAAGTGTCAGAATTAAGGAAGTAACTATTATGGAATTTATTAATGGCCACAGCAAAATACACACTAGATTTTGAAAAAAATTGTACGTTAAATTTTCTACAGTACTGAGAAGTGAAAGAATAGGAAAGTTGAAACGTAACCTTCCAGTACAGGTGGTGGTAAAAGTCTACCAAGTAGACAGATTACCGTCGCTTTGACATGTCCTACCGCTCGTGCAAGCTACCATCAGTAGTAAATGGTTTCTTAAATTCGTGTGGTCCACGAAATTACTGGCCCCTGCGACTTATTGCTGGGTATTAATAATTTCTAGCGGAAGATTTTAACGAACCGGTAAAAATTTGAACACAACGGATAACGCATTTTTTTAAAACCACTACAGAAGGCACCTATACAGGGCTTAATAGGCAGTTGTTGTTGTTGTTGTGGTCTTCAGTCCTGAGACTGGTTTGATGCAGCTCTCCATGCTACTCTATCCTGTGCAAGCTTCTTCATCTCCCAGTACCTACTGCTACCTACATCCTTCTGAATCTGCTTAGTGTATTGATCTCTTGGTCTCCCTCTACGATTTTTACCCTCCACGCTGCCCTCCAATGCTAAATTTGTGATCCCTTGATGCCTCAAAACATGTCCTACCAACCGATCTCTTCTTCTAGTCAAGTTTTGCCACAAACTTCTCTTCTCCCCAATCCTATTCAATACCTCCTCATTAGTTACGTGATCTACCCACCTTATCTTCAGCATTCTTCTGTAGCACCACATTTCGAAAGCTTCTATTCTCTTCTTGTCCAAACTATTTATCGTCCATGTTTCACATCCATACATGGCTACACTCCATACAAATACTTTCAGAAACGACTTCCTGACACTTAAATCTATACTCGATGTTAACAAATTTCTCTTCTTCAGAAACGATTTCCTTGCCATTGCCAGTCTACATTTTATATCGTCTCTACTTCGACCATCATCAGTTATTTTGCTCCATAAATAGCAAAACTCCTTTACTACTTTAAGTGTCTCATTTCCTAATCTAATCCCCTCAGCATCACCCGATTTAATTTGACTACATTCCATTATCCTCGTTTTGCTTTTGTTGATGTTCTACTTATATCCTCCTTTCAAGACACTGTCCATTCCGTTCAACTGCTCTTCCAAGTCTTTTGCTGTCTCTGACAGAATTACAATGTCATCGGCGAACCTCAAAGTTTTTACTTCTTCTCCATGAATTTTAATACCTACTCCGAATTTTTCTTTTGTTTCCTTTACTGCTTGCTCAATATACAGATTGAATAACATCGGGGAGAGGCTACAACCCTGTCTCACTCCTTTCCCAACCACTGCTTCCCTTTCATGCCCCTCGACTCTTATAACTGCCATCTGGTTTCTGTACAAATTGTAAATAGCCTTTCGCTCCCTGTATTTTACCCCTGCCACCTTCAGAATTTGAAAGAGAGTATTCCAGTTAATGTTGTCAAAAGCTTTCTCTCTGTCTACAAATGCTAGAAACGTAGGTTTGCCTTTTCTTAATCTTTCTTCTAAGTTAAGTCGTAAGGTTAGTATTGCCTCACGTGTTCCAACATTTCTACGGAATCCAAACTGATATTCCCCGAGGTCCGCTTCTACCAGTTTTTCCATTCGTCTGTAAAGAATTCGCGTTAGTATTTTGCATCTGTGACTTATTAAACTGATAGTTCGGTAATTTTCACATCTGTCAACACCTGCTTTCTTTGGGATTGGAATTATTAGATTCTTCTTGAAGTCTGTGGGTATTTCGCCTGTCTCATAGATCTTGCTCACCAGATGGTAGAGTTTTGTCATGACTGGCTCTCCCAAGGCCATCAGTAGTTCTAATGGAATGTTGTCTACTCCTGGGGCCTTGTTTCGACTCAGGTCTTTCAGTGCTCTGTCAAACTCTTCACGCAGTATCTTATCTCCCATTTCATCTTCATTTACATCCTCTTCCATTTCCATAATATTGTCCTCAAGTACATCGCCCTTGTATAAACCCTCTATATACTCCTTCCACCTTTCTGCTTTCCCTTCTTTGCTTAGAACTGGGTTGCCATCTGAGCTCTTGATATTCATACAAGTGGTTCTCTTCTCTCCAAAGGTCTCTTTAATTTTCCTGTAGGCAGTATCTATCTTACCCCTAGTGAGACAAGCCTCTACATCCTTACATTTGTCCTCTAGCCATGCCTGCTTAGCCATTTTGCACTTCCTGTCGATCTCATTTTTGAGACGTTTGTATTCCTTTTTGCCTGATTCATTTACTGCATTTTTATATTTTCTCCTTTCATCAATTAAATTCAATATTTCTTCTGTTACCCAAGGATTTCTATTAGCCCTCGTCTTTTTACCTACTTGATCCTCTGCTGTCTTCACTACTTCATCCCTCAGAGCTACCCATTCTTCTTCTACTGTATTTCTTTCCCCCATTCCTGTCAATTGTTCCCTTATGCTCTCCCTGAAACTCTCTACAGCCTCTGGTTCTTTCAGTTTATCCAGGTCCCATCTCCTTAAATTCCCACCTTTTTGCAGTTTCTTCAGTTTCAATCTGCAGTTCATAACCAATAGATTGTGGTCAGAATCCACATCTGCACCTGGAAATGTCTTACAATTTAAAACCTGGTTCCTAAATCTCTGTCTTACCATTATATAATCTATCTGATATATAATCAGTATATAGCTCTTATTTGCTTTCATGACCCAGAATTCGACTGTGGTACTGACTGACACCTATTCTTTATGATGGACGGAGTAAATAATCAGTCGAGGGTAGAGATTAATTGATATTTATTCAGTACCGATGGTACTTCAACAACTAGTCGTGTTTCTATTGCAATGTACATCATCAAAACCGGTCATCTAGTTAACATGGTTCAGTTTCGCCACGCCGGCCGAAGTGGCCGCGCGGTTCTGGCGCTGCAGTCTGGAACCGCGAGACCTCTACGGTCGCAGGTTCGAATCCTGCCTCGGGCATGGATGTGTGTGATGTCCTTAGGTTAGTTAGGTTTAACTAGTTCTAAGTTCTAGGGGACTAATGACCTCAGCAGTTGAGTCCCATAGTGCTCAGAGCCATTTGAACCATTTGAACCAGTTTCGCCACGTAATTATGGAATGGGACAGAGGAGCGCAGACCTGACTGACTTCAATGTAATTTTATACAACCGCACAATTATACCTAAACCCACGGTTATTACATTCAGTTGCTATAGATTACTCAGAACAAGTTCCGCAAAGACACTACAAGCAAAACTAGGTCAGGGTGGAAGAGTATTTCGCAAATCTTTATCAAATCAGTGGGCATTAAAATCCGATACTGTTCCTAGTGGCATGAGTATTTTACTTAACGCACAACATCGCCAACAAATCAAATCGTTATGGGGGTGCACAAGAAACATCACTTCAATGCTGTTCAACCCACATGGCTAAGTTTCAGTAGCCAACAGAAACCCAGAAAATATGGACACACGCGATTATTCCTTCCCTATTTTACACTCGCTCACTATCGTATGATTATTCATCGTGTACAATATATTTTCAGACCGAAACTACAATTTATCAATGGGGCGGTGGCTCCAACCGACCACGTGGCGCGAAAGCAAGTTCACAAAGAAAACATATGGAAAATAAATAAAAATCCCCAAAATATTACTGTAAATGGAAGAGCAGATTAAAATACATTGAATAACCGAATTTCCGTTAAGCACAGAGCAATAACGTGACCGTGAGCTCAAGGCACATGGTGCGTTGCCTGAACAAGGCACTAACGCAAGGTCTACTGAAATTAGAGTAAATTAAGAAAATCAATTCCCTTATGGGGTTCAGTGGTAATTTCGCACCTGATTTCAACATCTCGACTTCATTACAGAGCAGATTTCGGACAATCTAATACCTAGGTTAACATTACCACTGCGTCTCCATGTCTGTCCAGCACCACGACCCAGGAACAAGTGCTCTTCCAACCGAATTCGCCTAACCGTTGCGCTTACAAACGTGGTGGGGGTGGCGCGCCAACCTGACAGAGCCAATACGCGCGCCTACGTGTCATCTTTGCCCTGACCTGCAAACTTGGTCTCTGCTAAACTTGTTCACGCTTGGGGGGGTTGGTACTAACCTGCCCCAGAACGACCATTCATGCAGTGTTACAATCTGTGCCTAAAGCTTTCTGCTAGTTCACACACTCACTCATTTATACCGTCCAGGCCGCGCAAAGGAAAGGAAAATGGGAGATGTGGTACACAACAGAAAAAAAATTCAATAAATAACACTGTTTAGTCCATTCTCTCCTTTAGGACACCAGCTGAGGTATTGCCTGCAAGAGGAGAAACTCTTGCTAATAATTTCTGCGTGCTAGCAATTTAATAAAACATTGGAGCGGTACAACAAGTTCCGTTTGAAAGTGACGTACAAATAAACTCCCTAACAAAGAAAGGAAAGCACTCGGCACAGGTGGTTGGATGTCAAATTAGCTTCATACACATGAACATCATTGGCGGGTATGTAAATGAATAGACATCTACATCTACATGACTACTGTGCAATTCACATTTAAGTGCTTGGCAGAGGGGTCGTCAAACCACAATCATACTATCTCTCTACCATTCCACTCCCGAACAGCGCGCGGGAAAAACGAACACCTAAACCTTGCAGGTACACAAGTGTGCATCAGTGTTGTTACCAGGCCTCATAGGGTATACAAGTGGTGTGAGCAGCATAGATGATCACGGTGAAGGACATAGATATGCCGCGTTCTCATGCGAGATGCTGTTATCAACATCTGTCAGAGTTTGAAACCAGCCTCACTGTGGGTCTCCATTTTGCTGACAGATGATTCGCGCAATTTCCAGATTTGTGAGGAATTCGGAAGCGACAGTGTCCCGATGTTAGAGAGCATGGGAGAATGACGGCATGGATGTGACCACCAAATGGTATAATCACTGTGTCATACACTAAGCACATTTGCTTGTCATTTGAGGACAAGTAATGGACTCCATACCGCTATTTGTGTCATCCAGCACCAGACTTGGGAATTACTATCCAATGTATAGGCTACAGTGTGACTGGGAAGCTTGGACTTCTAATGAATGGTGTCCCATTGCAATCAGTGATGAATCGCAGTTCTGAAATGCCATGGACGACCATCGTGCGCGAGTATGGCGACGACCTGGTGAGAGGTCGAGTTCTTCCAATGTGTCGGAGAGGCACAGTGATGTTACTCAATCATCATCGTGTGATCTCCCACTGAGTATGACATCAGATCACATATAATGATACATCCCGCAGATGATGCGTTCTCACATGTTAGCTCTCATGTGAAGTACTGTGGTGGCAATTTTCAACAGGACAATGCTCTCCCACAAGTGGTATGTATCTCTATGTATTGTCTACTTGATGTTGAGGTACAGAGATCTGTCTCTGGTAGAGTACAGGGTGTAACAGGTATAAGTGCAGATTTTTACTGCTGTCTGAGAACAGTGTACTGAACTACATTGCATCGTTATTTATTTCATTTGCAGAGTCATAATTATAGATAGTAGGATTAGTGTGTTTTTAGCTTAATTAGTACCTCAAAGTACACTAGGTGATCAAAAGTATCTGGACACCCATCGGTAATACTGGAATTCGATATGGTGTTGGCCCAACCTTAGCCTTGATAACCGCTTCCACTCTCGCAGGCATACGTTCAACCAGGTACTGGAAGGTTTCTTGGGGAACGGCAGCCCATTCTTCACGGAGCGCTGCACTGAGGACAGGTATCGATGTCGCCTGGTGAAGCCTGGCACGGCGTTCCAAATCATCCCAAACGTGTTCTATAGGTTTCAGGTCAGGACTCTGTGCAGACCCTTCCATTACAGGGCTGTTATTGTCGTGTAACCACTGCGCCACAGGCCGTACATTATGAACAGGTGCTCGCTCGTGTTAAAAGATGCAATCGCCATCCCCGAATCCAAGACTGGGAAGGAAGAAGGTGCTTAAAACATCAATGTAGGCCTGTGCTGTGCTAGTGGCACGCAAAACAACAAGGGTTGCGAGCCCCTCCGTGAAAAACACGACCACATCATAGCAACACCGCCTCCGAATTTTACTGTTGGCACTACAGACGCTGGCAGATGACGTTCACTGGGCATTCGTCATACCCACACCCTGCCATCAGATCGCAACATTGTGTACCGTGATTCGTCACTCCACACAACGTTTTTCTACTGTTCAGTCGTCCAATGTTTACACCAAGCGAGGCGTCGTTTGGAATTTACTGGCGAGATGTGTGGCTTATGAGCAGCTGCTCGACCATTAAATCCGTTTTCTCATCTCCCACCTAACTTCAATAGTACTTGCAGTGGATCCTGATGCACTTTGGAACTCATGCGTGATGGTCTGGATAGACGTCTGCATATAACACATTATAACCCTCTTCAGCTGTCGGCAGTCTCTGTCAGTCAACAGACGAGGTCGGCCTGTACGCTTTTGTGCTGTATCTGCCCCTTCACGTTTCCAGTTCACTATCACATCGGAAAGAGGGGATGTTTAGAAGTGTGGAAATCTTGCATACAGACGTATGACACAGGTGACACCTAATCACCTGACCACGTTCGAAGTCCGTGAGCTCTGCAGAGCACCCCATTCTGCTCTCTCACGATGTCTAATGACTACTGAGGTCGCTGATATGGAGTACCTGGCACTAGGTGGCAGCACAGTGCACCTAATATGAAAAGCATAGTGTACAGGCGGCAACAGCAAGCCATTAAAGCTTATTTTCCCCTGGGCAGCAGGTCATGTGTTGTAGTGTGGATATGTGAACGCAGAACGGTTAGCCTATCTGACAGGTGTAGTCCACCTAGTGGTGCACTTACGACCATGCAGAAAAAAATGGGGTAGTAAATTTTGTGTTGTGTTTGTGGAAAGGCTGTTTGGTGCAGAGAAAAAACAACCTGCACACTGATCTGTGTAATATTAAGGCACCACGAATAAAAATGTCTGCAGTTATACCCATTAAACCCTGCATGTGAAGGACCAGCTCAGGTATCAACTCTGATCAGTGTCGGTATCCAGGACCAGTTACAACTGCTGCGGGCAGTTTGCCTCAGCAGGAGAAAGAACTGCTGTATGACAGCCTTACTTACCAAATCAGTGCATGCCTCCAGGGCAGAGGGGGTGCAACGTCATACTGATAAGTGGGCTCGCAATACCAAATGATTCGTGAATTTGACTCGATTTTGCACCCACTGAAAGAACAACGCATACCTTCACAACCCCTGAAATTTCATTTTGTTTCTTACCTCCCTTCTGGGTGCTTCATTTTTTTTTGTCAGGCAGTATATTTCAGAACATCAAATCTATTTGCCCCAGATAATTTGCAGTTGCAAACATATCATACAACCTACTCTGCAGTAGAGTGTGAGCTGATATGATACATCGTAAAACTAAGTTAAACTCCGCTTGAATAGGCCATAAAGGTCCAGTGGTACCGACTGGTCGCCATGTCATCTTCAGGCCACAGGCGTAACTGGATGCGGATATGGAAGGAAATGTGGTCAGCTCACTGCTCTCCCAGCCATATGTCAGTTTACGAGACCAGAGTAATTAGTTTACGAGACCAACTAGCCTCTCAATTTGCCTCGCAAGAGTGCAGCCTGCTTGCCAATAGCGCTCGGCAGAACCCATCCAAGTGTTAACCCAGCCTGGCAGCGCTTAGTCGGCCGGAGTGGCCGAGCGGTTCTAGGCGCTTCAGTCTGGAACCGCGAGACTTCTACGGTCGCAGGTTCGAATCCTGCCTCGGTCATGGATGTGTGTGATGTCCTTAGGTTAGTTAGGTTTAGGTAGTTCTAAGTTCTAGGGGACTGATGACCTCAGAAGTTAAGTCCCATAGTGCTCAGTGCCATTTGAAGCATCTGACAGCGCTTAACTTTGGTGATATGACGGGAACCGGTATTGCCACTGCGGCAAGGCTGGATAGGGAACTTCCTGGCAGAATAGAACTGTACCAGACTGATACTGGAAACTGGGACATTTGTCTTTCAAGGTGGGATAATGGTGGAAGTAAAGCTTTGAAGATGGGTTTTGAGTTGTCCTCAGGTAGGTCGGTTGGATGAGCACTTACTCGTGAAAGGCAAAGGTCCCAGGCTGGAGTCTCAGTCCGGCCCACAGATGCGATCTACCAGGAAGTTTCACATCAAACAATATATAGAAGACAATACACAAAGCTTTTTATCTTTTCTATACTGTTTACTTTCGTTTCTAACCAAATAATGTCAAAACATTTGCACTATTCACAGTGTTTAATGGTCTACTATGAAATACGAGCAACAGCTCTATGGAATACAAGAAATATATTGACAATTGTGAATACAATGAGACTCCAGCTGCACGATTTACTGGCGACATGTGAAAATTTGTGCCAGATCACAACTCGAACCCATGTGTCCCACTTAAGGTGAGCGGTCATCTTAACCACACCGGTTATCTGAGCATGCTTGCGGGCCTGATCTAAACATCCATGTGTCACCATGTGGTCACATCCTGCACTCACTCAATCGCAGTGATTCCTGCACAGGAAGACACTTATTACTGTCGCGGCATTTTCCTAGGCATGAAAACATTGTTTGAATGTCCACTGTGCAGTGTCCTTCAGACATGCATCCTGCAAAACAATAGGGGTTTCTGGCCTGGCAGTGGGTGACCCCAACAAAGTGCTTACTTCATAATAGCCTGCAATCAGCCACTTTTAAGGAATTATAAGAGTAAAACAACTTTCCTGCTACAGGTGATGTTCGGCCTGAATTAATGGTGATATTCTGTCATAAAAGTCCCAACAACATTTTTGAGAACTGTTCTCTGTAAATGTGTGATGTTGTATGAAAGACCATCAGGTGACTTCAGAAAATAGATTTTAACCATTAGCTGTTTTATTGCTTTCGGTCATAGTCCATCACTACTGGATATAGGGTAAAAAACACCTCTTAAAAACCTGTCACGTTTTCCTTTTAAGCTGATACAACATCAAGATGTTTGCAGTGAAGCAACTCAACTGTGAGAACTTTGATGTTGTATCAGCTTAAAAGGAAAGTGGGATATGTTTTTAAATGATATATTTACCTTACATCCAGTGATGATAGTCTATGACCGAAACCGTCAGATGATATATATAGGGCAAATAAAACAGTTGATGGTTAAAATGTTCTTTCTAAAGTCCTTAAAGGCTGAAACTTCCTGGCAGATTAAAACTGTGTGCTGGGCCGATACTCGAACTCGGGACCTTTGCCTTTCGCGGGCAAGTGCTCTAACAACTGAGCTACCCAAGCACGACTCACGCTACGTTCTCACAGCTTTACTTCTGACAGTACGTCGTCTCCTACCTTCCAAACTTAACAGAAGCTCTCCTGCGAACCTTGCAGAACTAGCACTCCTGAAAGAAAGGATATGTTCAGGAGACATGGCTTAGCCTCAGCCTGGGGGATGTTTCCTTAAAGGCTGTTGGTTCTCATCTGATGAAAGCATTAAATCAATTGACCGGTGCTGTTGTATTACAACAACGTGAAGCAGGGCCCTGTTAGCTGTAGTTTCTTAAAAATCAGTTATTGGAAGAGGTTCCTTTGGATACCAAGGATTGGTGTGTTCTGGCAAGATGACGGGGACCATGTACATTCTAGTCGACAAGTGACATATCGTCCAAACCCAACATTCTCCGGAAAGTGGATCGGCAAAAATGGTCACATTTCTTAGCCACCGAGGTCCCCAGACATCACTCATTTATAGACTGAAGCACCAAAGAAACTGGTAAAGCCATGCGTATTCAAATACAGAGATATGTAAACGGGCAGAATACGGCACTACGGTCTATATAAGAAATTAAGTGTCTGGCGCAGTTGTTAAATCGGTTACTGTTGCTACAATGGCAGGTTATCAAG
Source organism: Schistocerca nitens (assembly GCF_023898315.1). NCBI lineage: Eukaryota > Metazoa > Arthropoda > Insecta > Orthoptera > Acrididae > Schistocerca > Schistocerca nitens. Next base: position 212,332,143 of record NC_064623.1, on the reverse strand, counting down.
ATTTAAGTGAGTTTAAACGTGGTGTCATAGTCGGCGCACGAGCGATGGGACACAGCATCTCCGAGGTAGGTATGAAGCGGAGATTTTCCCGTACGACCATTTTACGAGTGTACCATGAATATTAGGAATTTAGTAAAACATCAAATCTGCGACATAACTGAGAGCGGAAAAAGATCCTGCAAGAACGGGACCAACGACGACTGAATAGAATCGTTCAACGTGACAGAAGTGCAACCCTTCCGCAATTTGATGCAGATTTCAATGCTGGACCATCATGTCAGCGTGCGAATCATTCAACGAAACGTCAGCCACATGGCCTTTGGGAGCCGAAGGCCCACTCCTGTACCCTTGATTACTGCACGACGCAAAGCTTCACGCTTCTCCTGGGCCCGTCAACATCGACATTGGACTGTTGATGCCTGGAAATGTTTTGGGTGGTCGGACGAGTCTCGTTTCAAATTGTATCGAGCGGATGGACGTGTACGGGTATGGAGACAACCTCATGAATCCATGGACCCTGCATGTCAGCGGGGGACTTTTGAAAATAGGGGAGTCTCTGTAATGGTGTGACGCGTGTGCAGTTGGAGTGATATACGTTTAGGCAGGACTAATCGATATTCCACACGTCCAGAATTGCTTCAGAGTGACTCTAGGAACACTCTTCTGAGTTTAAACACTTCCATCTGCCACCAAACTCCCCAGACACGAACATTATTCAGCATATCTGCGATGCCTTGCAACGCGCTGTTCAGAAGAGATTTCCACCCCTTCGTACTTTAACGGATTTATGGATAACCCTGCAGGATTCATGAGGTCAGTTCCCTCCAGCACTACTTCAGACATTAATCGAGACCATGCCACGTCGTGCGCCGGCATTTCGGCGTGCTCGCGGGAGCCCTACACGATATGAGGCAGCTGTAGCAATTTCGTTGGCTCTACAGTGTATTTTTGCATGTAGGGATCGTTGAAAGGCGACGTCTACAAAGGAAAAGTAAAAACAAGAGACGAACTGATCATTCGGATTATGAATAGTGCTGCACAAATAAAAGAACGCCAAGAAGACCTCAGAAAAGCTATACGTGATATATTCAAGAGAATTCGAAATGTACTGACGTCAGATGTGAAACTTAGGAAAGTCAACTTTAAAAGTAATCATGTGCGTTTGTTTAACACTTTCTGTGAGAATTTGTGTGGTTTACATTCTAGCAGCTGCAGCTCTTATAGTCCATCCACACTCTCTGGTGGTTTAATGATCCATCTAACTTAATGATCTGTACATTGCAGAAAGGCAACGATCCGAAGGATAAACTTCGACTGAAAGAATGCCAGCAAGATTATCATTGATGGTTATTGAACCATTAAGTATTGCTACTGTACAACATCGTTCAGAAATAAACTTTTTATTCAAGTTAATTTATGTAATGTTACTTACCACATTTTAATTAATTGTGTATCTGAAATTAACCGAAAATATTAATACTGAATGATACTTTACTGTCGCTAACTCACAGTTGAGCAAGTTATGAACTTGTATCTGTTTGGTTGATTACGGTATTTCGTAACAATTACTGCCTTGTGCTTAGCTGGTAAAGGTAAAAGAACATGTGGAAGGTCAAATTAAAATGCCATGTATATTTTGTCACAGTAAGGACACGTAAAATAACACGAATGGCAATTAACTTTAGGAAGATGGCAAATCAAGAGTGATTAAGTAATAGCAACACACGAAGCAGTAAAGATTCAGAAACTCCACGCACAATAACGTTGATTGTAGTAATATTTTGTGAAGCAATACCTACGATTAATCAATATTACATGCCAGATTTTACACCTGTATTGCTCAACAAGATTTTACATATTGCACTGATAACTGCACAGAATGCCGAAATTACGAGAGTGAAGATCAAGCAATACGTTTACAAAATACTGAAAATACACTCCTGGAAATGGAAAAAAGAACACATTGACACCGGTGTGTCAGACCCACCATACTTGCTCCGGACACTGCGAGAGGGCTGTACAAGCAATGATCACACGCACGGCACAGCGGACACACCAGGAACCGCGGTGTTGGCCGTCGAATGGCGCTAGCTGCGCAGCATTTGTGCACCGCCGCCGTCAGTGTCAGCCAGTTTGCCGTGGCATACGGAGCGCCATCGCAGTCTTTAACACTGGTAGCATGCCGCGACAGCGTGGACGTGAACCGTATGTGCAGTTGACGGACTTTGAGCGAGGACGTATAGTGGGCATGCGGGAGGCCGGGTGGACGTACCGCCGAATTGCTCAACACGTGGGGCGTGGGGTCTCCACAGTACATCGATGTTGTCGCCAGTGGTCGGCGGAAGGTGCACGTGCCCGTCGACCTGGGACCGGACCGCAGCGACGCACGGATGCACGCCAAGACCGTAGGATCCTACGCAGTGCCGTAGGGGACCGCACCGCCACTTCCCAGCAAATTAGGGACACTGTTGCTCCTGGGGTATCGGCGAGGACCATTCGCAACCGTCTCCATGAAGCTGGGCTACGGTCCCGCACACCGTTAGGCCGTCTTCCGCTCACGCCCCAACATCGTGCAGCCCGCCTCCAGTGGTGTCGCGACAGGCGTGAATGGAGGGACGAATGGAGACGTGTCGTCTTCAGCGATGAGAGTCGCTTCTGCCTTGGTGCCAATGATGGTCGTATGCGTGTTTGGCGCCGTGCAGGTGAGCGCCACAATCAGGACTGCATACGACCGAGGCACACAGGGCCAACACCCGGCATCATGGTGTGGGGAGCGATCTCCTACACTGGCCGTACACCACTGGTGATCCTCGAGGGGACACTGAATAGTGCACGGTACATCCAAACCGTCATCGAACCCATCGTTCTACCATTCCTAGACCGGCAAGGGAACTTGCTGTTCCAACAGGACAATGCACGTCCGCATGTATCCCGTGCCACCCAACGTGCTCTAGAAGGTGTAAGTCAACTACCCTGGCCAGCAAGATCTCCGGATCTGTCCCCCATTGAGCATGTTTGGGACTGGATGAAGCGTCGTCTCACGCGGTCTGCACGTCCAGCACGAACGCTGGTCCAGCTGAGGCGCCAGGTGGAAATGGCATGGCAAGCCATTCCACAGGACTACAACCAGCATCTCTACGATCGTCTCCATGGGAGAATAGCAGCCTGCATTGCTGCGAAAGGTGGATATACACTGTACTAGTGCCGACATTGTGCATGCTCTGTTGCCTGTGTCTATGTGCCTGTGGTACTGTCAGTGTGATCATGTGATGTATGTGACCCCAGGAATGTGTCAATAAAGTTTCCCCTTCCTGGGACAATGAATTCACGGTGTTCTTATTTCAATTTCCAGGAGTGTATAATCACTTTTGTTTGAATATACACTACCAGCCATTAAAATTGCTACACCACGAAGATGACGTGCTACAGACGCGAAATTTAACCAACAGGAAGAAGATGCTGTGATAAGCAAATGATTAGCTTTCCAGAGCATTCACACAAGGTTGGCGTCGGTGGCGACACCTACAACGTGCTGACATGAGGATATCTCATACACAAACAGCAGTTGACCGGCGTTGCCTGGTGAAACGTCCTTATCACGCCTCGTGTAAGGAGGAGAAATGCGTACCATCACGTTTCCGACTTTGATAAAGGTCGGATTGTAGCCTATGGCGATTGCGGTTTATCGTATAGGGACATTGCTGCTCGCGTTGGTCGAGATCCAAAGACTGTTAGCAGAATATGGAATCGATAGTTTCAGGAGGGTAATACGAAATGCCGTGCTAGATCCCAACGGGCTCGTATCACTAACAGTCGAGATGACAAGCATCTTATCCGGATGGGTATAATGGATCGTGCAGCCACGTCCCGATCCCTGAATCAACAGATGGGGACGTTTGCAAGACAACAACCACCTGCACGAACAGTTCGACGACGTTTGCAGTAGCGTGGACTATCAGCTGGGAAACCATGGCTGCGGTTACCCTTGACGCTCCATCACAGACAGGACCACCTGCGATGGTGTACTCAACGACCAACCTGGGTGCACGAATGGCAAAACGTATTTTTTTTGGATGAATCCAGGTTCTGTATACAGCATCATGATGGTCGCATCTGTGTTTGGCGACATTGCGGTGAACGCACATTGGAAGCATGTATTCGTCATCGCCATACTGGCGGATCACCCGGCGTGATGGTATGGGGTGCCACTGGTTACACGTCTCGGTCACCTCTTGTCGCACTGACAGCTCTTTGAACAGCGGACGTTACATTTCAGATGTGTTACGACCTGTGGCTCTACCCTTCATTCGATCCCTGCGAAACCCTATATTTCAGCAGGATAATGCACGACCGCATGTTGCAGGTCCTGTACTGGCCTTTCTAGATACAGAAAATGTTCGACTGCTGCCCTAGCCAGCACATTCTCCAGATCTCTCCACAATTGAAAACGTCTGGTCAATGGTGGCCGAGCAACTGGCTCGTCACAATATGCCAGTCACTACTCTTGATGAACTGTGGTATCGTGTTGAAGCTGCATGGGCAGCTGTACCTGTACATGCCATCCAAGCTCTGTTTGACTCAATGCCCAGGAGTATCAAGGCCGTTATTATGGCCAGAGGTGGTTGTTCTGGGTACCGATTTTTCAGGATCTATGCACCCAAATTGCCTAAAAATGTAATCACATGTCAGTTCCAGTATAATATATCTGTCCAATGAATACCCGTTTATCGTCTGCATGTCATCTTGGTGTAGCAATTTTAATGGCCAGTAGTGTAAAATTTCACTATGTGTGTTTTGAAATATCCTTAATATGCACTAAATTTCCTTCTCAGTTAATTATAGAATGCATTTAACGTGTTACAATGACATATGAACTCAGGTAATCATCATGGGTTCTAGTTTCATCAATTGGCCAAATTTAAGTTCTAATGGCAAACGCATTAAGTTCTTCCATATCAAATAATACCTATTTTAATGATGTTTCACCCAGTAATATTGATGACAGGAAAGGAGCCTACTGATGATTTGGGACAATCATTAAAGCTGAATGCTAAGTACAGTTTATCAGAAAGCATTATAATGGGTTCCATTCTAATGTCCGATTCCACCCGTTGGCTTTGAGCAATGACGTCATACCTATGGCAAAGGCGCTACATAGAGCAACATTTGAAAGTAACTGATCATATTAGTAATCACGACTGTAGCACACGATAAAATTACAATCACAGTTCCCACAATTAATTACTTAGCCATGAACTTCATCATTAAGAATTGGAGGTAACGAAATTAAATAAGAACAGAAATAGAGAAATACCGATACATACGTCTGCAATAAATTATTATAGTAATTTATGAGAGTAAGAAATGCAGCGCTTGGTGAAGTCGTAATATTGTGAAACATCGTTGATTTTCAATAATAATTATTGAATCTAACGGGACTCCTTAGGAAAGTGAGGGTTCTGAGTGGGGAGAAAGTAAAATATAACAGAACAAATGAAAAATGAAATAAATCAGAAACATGAAAAGAACAGTATCATGAAATGTGGAGAAACTGACACAGAAATCCTAAAAGATAAGCCAGTACACAAGTAACCTACAATCACAAAAAGTAACAAATATTGGAATCGGTCACTAAAATTAACCTGTATCATTCAGTTCTAGTTACCAATGCCAAACGTTACATGATAATTTTTCCAGCAGTTGTGCATACTGATATATAATATTATTTGTATAATTGCAATTTCTCTCTTACCTATGCGGAAAAATAACAAATATTGACCAATATTGGTTAATTATACAACCTCTGAGAATATAGTTCGGTGAGTAGTCCTTTCACATTAATGTAGATGAACTATGAACTACAGTTACCTTACTGTCCTTCAAAATAGTCACCTCCCATAACTATGCACCACTGAGATCTGGGATACATGTCCTAGAAACTTTGCAGGAAGTCTTCCTTTGGGATGATGTTCAAAAGTTGCGTGACGTTTCATTGGATGTCAGGAATATCGTCAAACCTCTTTCGTTTGAAAGTGAGTTTGAGTCAAGGGAATAGGAAGATGTCTGGAGGATTGAGATACAGTGAGTATGGTGGATGATCAAGATGCACCACCCCCTTTTATGACGATATTGGCTGTGAGTGGGAGAGCGTTGTCGTGAACAGGAACCGTGTCGTGCGTACTGGAGTCATACGCTGTGTAGATGTTGCATGAAACGGGTCAAAATTTCAACGTATCGTGCAGCATTCAACGTCGTTCCCTCCTTGTGAATAATGCCTTGACTATCCAAAAAAAGGTGATGAGCGTCTTTTTGATGCGTGATTTTTCGGCTGTGACCTTTTTCCAACGAGGTCGTGTAGGAGAAGGCCATTTGATGCTTTGCCATTTCGTTTCAGGGTCGTACCGGAGACACCAGGTTTCATCCTCAGTGACAATACGATTCAAGAAATTGGATGTCACATCCACTGTTTTGACAAAATCCTGTGAAGCCCCCTAAACATGGCTGCTTCTGATCGTCACTCAAGTGATGTGGCACAAAACAACAACACGTTTTCCTCTTCCCTAACTCCTGGGTAAGGATTTGATGCACAGATCGCGGTTCATCTGCAGTTCATCTGCTATATCATGCGCACAGTTAATCGACGGCCGTTCGTGATTAGTGTCGTCACTTTCTCAATGTTTTCGTCACTGACGGCGGTCGTCGGTCGTCCGCTATGGGGATTGTCAAAAACACTTTCCAGCCTACTCGAAAACGGGCGAACCACTCGTACACACACTTCATAGTCTAACAACCCTAGCACGACAAAGGTCAAAATTTTAATAACGATTGTGGAGTTGCTCATGCTGCTAAATACTGCATTTTCGGGCAACATCAGTCATATTATGTGGCAGGTATCATTAGAGCACTGTTAATAGTCATTTCATGTTATAATAAAAAAACTAGGCACTCATCTTTTTGTGTTTCCCACGCTGATCTCGTATTATCATGGCTCAATCGTTGAAAATCTAGGTGATTATGATTCCAAGCTCGGATACAAAGAGGCCTAGGTTTTATTCTGCTATGTTCAAAAGTTTTTGTAGATGCGCTTCACAAACCATTCTTGAAGATTACACTTTTCAAAGTTAGCACAATGGTGATGTAAAAAAATAATCAGCATTCCGAATTTAAGTTACACTTCCTTTTAATTGCTTTTATTGCAATATCACGTATCACACAAAACATCACTTCACAATACAAAACATACTTGAAAACATCTTGCTCATAGTCACTGTTAAAGTTCACATTTTATAAGCTGACGACAATATTCGTCTTTCCAACATGACGTCCACGACTTGACTTTCTCAACGTCTGACTCTCTAACAAGTTAACAACTAACTAACAGTCGCTTATACTCCCAAAATTCCGAGTTACAAGTATGTCAAAGATCATAGTGACAAAAGAAAGAATACACATAAGAATAATATCATTGCAATATAAACATATCGATGTATCACAAATGAAATCAAATCTGAATGTTGTCTCAGAAATATGTTAAGTAGTTAACAGAAACACAGTAGAATATTACTGGTATCGATAAGTTCAGGTGAGGTGCCGTAATGGTTGCGTAATTCAAGTACCATTACAATGGGCAGTGCTTGATTCCCATAAACACGTACCAGCATTGCATGCGTTTCTTTCAGTGTCATGCCAAGCTTAAAACAAAACTTTAAATTGCTCCTTCGCTCGTTCATTGTCCTTTGCTCACTTCAGAACCAACGCACTAAACATGCACTTCGTCCAACAGGTGTAACACGCAACACACACAATGCTCGACTGACGTACGGTGGGGGCAGGTTGTCAACAGCGGTCGGCGGCTCCACAGGTGCAGCGTTGCGAGTCGCCAGTGTTGCCTGATCGACAGTTCTGACTTCTCTCACCGAAATATGTCAGACGTTGTAGCTACCAATTCCCACCATTCATGGTTCTTTATTTACACCACTTGTGAAACAAGTGTATGCACTACAGTATTATAGGATTTCTACATGTGGTGTTACTCTCTTCACTACCATGAAAAAGAAAAAAAAGGTTTTTATAATCGGTACCCACAATATTTGTTACTTTTCCGCTGTAGTTGACCTCCTAAATAGGACTATTCTAGTTACCGATTCCAACAATTATATGATTCATTATACAGATCATTTTTGTGGCAGGGTTGTACACTGAAATGTAATAGGATTTCTGCATTTTTAATTGCTCTCTAAACTACTGCGAATAAATGATAAATATTGGTAACCAGAATTCAGTTATATAAGAGGACAGTTCCAGTTACCAATTCAAAACCTTGCATGGTTCATTATTTAGACTGGTTTTGCAGCTGGCATGTGCACTGAAACGTAATATGGTTTCTTTACCTGTAACTGTTCTCTGAACTACTGAAAAAAATTAGTATTGGAATCAGCAACTAGAATTAACATATGTAGGTCAATGCTAGTTATCGATTCCAGTATTTGTTACTTTTTCTGAATTTTCCTTATTTGTGTACTGGCATTTTTGGGATTTATGTGTCGTTTTTGCACATTTCATGCTACAGTTTCATACACTTTATTATTTATTTCGTTTTCCCGTTGTTGTGCTACGTTTTAGTTTCTTCCCGCCCGAAAATCCCACTTTCCCGCAGTAGTACCGCTAGAATCAATAAATATTTTCATAAATCAACGCTATTTCACTTCATTGAGCGCTATACTCTAATGGAATTTAATGGTTCTCTCTATGCTTTTCTTATTCCATAAATTACGATAGTGATTTATCTACAGTAGGAAAACCACACCATGTGCTAAGAAGGTATTAATACACAATTTTATGTGCTCTTCAGAAACCTGTAATTACGATTTAGAAATTAATATTTATATGTATTTAAACAGTAAAGAACATTCCTTATGTTTAACAGCCATAATAATAAAAAACCCACTGATGATGCTGCATCTGAAGTGAAACATGTCTCGAACAAAAACAAAATTGTGTTTTGCTAATGGCGGACACCACTCATAAACATAGTATGTTATCGTTAAAGCAAACACAGACAAAAGAGCTTCAACATCAAGATGCTTATCTAGTTCTCTTATCTTCAATTCGTTTCGATACAGTTCACAGCAGATAAAAGTATGAATTGTGGTTGTAAGCCGGCTGGTGTGGCCGTGCGGTTCTAGGCGCTTCAGTCTGGAACCGCGTGACCGCTACGGTCGCAGCTTGGAATCCTGCCTCGGGCATGGATGTGTGTGATGTCCTTAGGTTAGTTAGGTTTAAGTAGTTCTAAGTTCTAGGGGACTGATGACCACAGATGTTAAGTCCCATAGTGCTCAGAGCCACTTGAACCAATTTGTGGTTGTTACTTTATTTATTTATTTATTGCTTTTACGACCCTATTGGATCACTTTAGTTCAAATCTTGTAGTCGTCCTTAGCCGTTTCATTTGTTTGGCTGTTTCTTCTTTCTTTTTAGCCCATATTTTTTTGAGCCGTTCCGATCTTCGTTTTCTTTCCTCCTCTGAATACACCACATTTCGTCTCTGCCTTGGTTTGTGCGTGAGTGTTATTGTGTTTGTTTTTACCCATTCGCTGTATTTCTGTGATTTTGTTACAAGATCCTCCTTCGAGATTCCTAGTTCTTCCATGTCCTTCTGCACTTCTCTCACCCAGTTTGACTTAATTTTTTTATTCCAATAAAAGTCGATCAGTCGTTTAGCTAGTCTAGTGTCTTCCGTTCTCAGTATGTGTCCCAGGAATGATATCCTTTTCCTTCTGAAGAATTCTGTTAGTGGAGTGATTGTTTTGTAGACGGTTTCGTTTGGGATTATTCTCCATTGGCCTTCCACTAGGTTCTTCTTGTTTATACACTTTCTTACTATCCTTCTTTCTATTTTTTCTATTGCTTCTATCTCTCCTATTTTGTACGGTCCGGAGATTGTCTCGCATGCGTATTGTATTTCCGGGAGAATCACCGTCTGGTAATGTCTGATTTTGGTTTTTGTTGATAGGCATCTCTTATTGTATATGTTCTGAGTTGTGAATAGGGACTTCTTCAGTTTGTCAGTTCTTTCTTTCCAGTTTATTTTCTCGCTATTGTTGTGTGTTATTGTTTCCCCTAGATACTTGAATTTTTTCACCAGTTCTACTTTAGTGTTGAAAATTGATATGTGATCAACGCAGAGAGGATCCCTGACCATGATTTTGGTCTTTTGGAACGAGATTTTTAGTCCAATTTTCCCAGCCATCTCTTCTAGTGTCTCAATTTGCGTTCTTGCCTCTTTTATGTTGTTTGCTAATAGCGCTAAGTCGTCCGCAAAACCTAAACAGTTTACTTTGATTTTTGTTCCTACTTTTATTAGTTCTGGATTAATCTTCCTCCATTCTCTCATCAGATATTCCAGTGCACAGTTAAACAGAATTGGGGACAGCCCGTCCCCCTGTCTTAATCCTGTTTTAATTTCGAACGCGTCTGAGGTTGCTCCTCTGAATTTGACTTTAGAGGTTGTGTTCTCCAGTGTAAGCCCAATCATTTTGATCAGTTTGGGGTGTAAGCCTAAATTTCTCAGTATCTTCTTCAAAGATTCTCTATGTATGCTGTCGTAGGCTTTTTGGAAATCGATGAAAGAGATCACTAGTTGTTTGTTTCTTGATTTGTAGTAGTCGATGATTAGCTTTAGGTTTAATATTTGTTCTGGGCAGCTTCTTCCCGGTCTAAATCCCGCCTGATACTCTCCCAGTTCTTTTTCTAGTTGGTCTCTGACCCTGTTATAAATTATTTTGGAGAGAATCTTGTACGTACAGTCCAGTAGGGAGATCCCTCTATAATTGCCTGGGTCTGTCTTACTCCCTTTTTTGTGGATGGGACATATTATCGCTGTTGTCCATCTTGTCGGTAATTTCTCCTCTTTCCAGATCTTTTGAATGTTCTTGTGGAGGCTGGCCACTGCGTTTTCTCCGGCGTACTTCCATAGCTCTGCCGTTAGTTGGTCTTCTCCGCTAGCTTTGTTGTTTTTTAATTGTTTAATTGCTATTTCCACTTCTGATATTGATGGTGCTTGTATGTTCTCTTCCGGTGTCCTGACTTCTGTGTTAGTATTTATGTCGAGTATATTGATCGGGTCTTCGCAGTTCAGAAGATTTCGGAAGCTTTCCGCCATAATATTGGCATTTTCTTCATCGTTGTGTGCCGTTACTCCTTCTTTGTTTTTGAGCATGAGGGTTGGTGGTGTAAAGGTTTTGGTTTTTTCCCTAAATGTTCTATAGTATTGCCGTGAGTTGTTTTTGGCAAAGCTATCTTCTATTTGGTCCAGCAGTCCGTGATGATACTTTCTTTTGCTATTTCTTAACGTTCTTTGAGTTATTTTCCTTTGTTGGGTCGGCGTTGCAAAATTTTCGTCAGTTTTGTTATTTTGGAATTTCTTCCACGCTTCATGTCTCTTGTCGACTGCCTCCTCACACACTCTGTCCCACCACTGGTGTTTTTTTCTCTTTTCGGGTTGTGCTATTTCTGCGGCTATTGTTTTCAACTTCTCTGTCAGTTCTTCCAGTTCCGTGTCTGATTGGACTGTGTTTGTTTTCATTGCGTATTGTGTGTTGTTTTGTATTTTTGCTTGGTCGTGGGTTCGTCTCAACCGGTTGGTTCTTTTTTTCTTTTTTCCAGCCGGTGTTATCTTGATTTTTATTTTGGACAGGTAGTGATCAGAGCCCAGGTCCTTTCCCCTCAGAACTTTAACGTTGTAGATTTCTCTGTGATGGTCTTTGTCCATACAGACATGGTCAAGTTGGTATTCGCCCTTTTTCCAATCAGTGTGTTTCCACGTTTTCTTCTTGTGTGGTCTTCTTTTGAATCTGGTCGATTTAATCACCATTCTGTGTTCTCTGCAAATTTCTATCAATCTTCTGCCATTCGTGCTAGTTTTCTTTTGTGCCGGCCAGTCCCCAACAATGTTCCTGAACCTTTTCTCTCTTCCTATCTGCGCATTGAAGTCTCCCATTACGATTTTAGTGTGGTTTGATGGAACATTAGTGAGGACTTGGTCTAGCAGATTCCAGAATCCCTCTACATGTTTCGGGTCAGTTCTGTTCTTCTCGTTTGTGGGTGCGTGCACGTTGACTAACGTGTACGTCTTGTTTGCGGACCTGATGGTCAGAGTTGCTATTCTATCCGTGTAGGCCTTGAACTCCTTGACAGAATTTATTATTGTGTTTTTCACTATGAAACCTGTTCCGAATTGTGGTACATTTTTCATTACTCTCTTTCCAGGGATTCCTTGGTAGATTCTGAATCCCTGTGATTCGTATGGTTCCCGCATTGTGTTTCTCATCTCCTGTATGGCGAGTATTGTTATCCTTTGCTCTATGGCAGTGTCCAGTAGAGTTTTGAGTTTTCCAACCTTAGCTAGTGAGTTTATGTTTATCGTGGCGAAGTTTGTAAAGGTGTTGGTTCTCAGTGTTTGCTTCGGTGTATTCAGATGCTCCGATTCATCCGTAAGTTCCTTTGGTTGATTGCCCCCCGGATCCGATGGCAATCTTTCCTGTCTTATTTTGGCAGGCGGGGAATTTTGACTAAAAGAACTTTCCATGTTTTGAACTTTCAAGGATGTATCTTTCCTGTGTGGAGACAAGTCTCCGAGATTACAACTACAAATGTGATTTGTAGAGGAAGGTGATTCAGCCGCACAATCTGTGAACAGACGCTGACCGCCAAGCCGCTTGATCCAAGGCAGTCGCTTGGTGGATTTTGGCTGTCCTGGAAGTCGCCCATTCTGGGAACTGTCGCTCCTGGACTTGTTTTGCTACTTTTGGTCCGCCCTGAGTATTTTATTTCCTCAGTACCCATCATATCTGATGAGCGTTCCCCTATCCGCCACCTGGGGAGGCGCCCGGTATGAGAGTAGCAACTCACTCGGGGGTTGTTACTTTATTGTATACTAAATTCATTTGTTTACGAATATCATCCGCTAGTTTCAACGACTGCCTGTGTATAGCGTCTCCGCCGCTTGAAGCCAAAGCTGCCTTGCCCGCCTCTGGTATGGCGTCATTGTCCGTCGAATGGAGTCGGACACTAGAATGTATCCCATTAATGTTCGAAAATATTGAATCTACAGCACTGGAAAGACTTCTTCATTGCTACACTGCTAAATGACACAGTCTTACTTTGTGACGAAGCGGCAGGTGGTGGCAACAATAACTGGCATCAGGCTCATCCTTCAGTAACGAACAATATTTACTAGCTAACGCGGGAATTATACAGCCAACCGGTTGCAAATTACAGTCTAGTAAACTGATCTAGGTTTCAATATCTACACTACTGCCCATTAAAATTGCTACACCAAGAAGAAATGCAGATGATAAACGGGTATTCATTGGACAAATATATTATACTAGAACTGACATGTGATTACATTTTCACGCATAGATCCTGAAAAATGAGTACCCATAACATCCACCTCTGGCCGTAATAATGGCCTTGATACGCCTGGGCATTGAATCAAACAGAGCTTGGACGGCGTGTACAGTTACAGTTACCCATGCAGCTTCAACACGATACCACAGTTCATCAAGAGTAGTGACTGGCGTATTGTGACGAGCCAGTTGCTCTGCCACCATCGACCAGACGTTTCCAGTTGGTGAGAGTATGGCGATGACGAATACACGCTTCCAATGTACGTTCACCGCTATGTCGCCAAACACGAATGCGACCATTATGATGCTGTAAACAGAACCTGGATTCATCCGAAAAAATGACGTTTTGCTATTCGTTCACCCAGGTTCGTTGTTGAGTACACCATCGCAGGCGCTCCTGTCCGTGATGCAAGGTCAAGGGTAACCGCAGCCATGGTCTCCGAGCTGATAGTCTATGCTGCTGCAAACATCGTCGAACTGCTCGTGCAGATGGTTGTTGTTTTGCAAACGTCCCCATCTGTTGACTTAGGGATCGAGACGTGACTGTACGATCCGTTACAGCAATACGGGTAAGATGCCTGTCATCTCGACTGCTAGTGAAACTGGTGAAACGTTGTTGTGATGCCTCGTGAAAGGAGGAGAAATGCGTACCATTACGTTTCCGACTTTGATAAACGTCGGATTGCGGTTTATCGTATCGCGACATTGCTGCTCGCGTTGGTCGAGATCCAAAGACTGTTAGCAGAATATGGAATCGATAGTTTCAGGAGGGTAATACGAAACGCCGTGCTTGATCCTAACGGGCTCGTATCTCTAGCAGTCGAGATGACAGGCATCTTATCCGCATGGCTGTAACGGATCGTGCAACGACGTCTCGATCCCTGAATCAACAGATGGGGACGTTTGCAAGACAACAACCATCTGCACGAATTGTTCGACGACGTTTGCAGCAGCATGGACTATCAGCTCGGAGACCATGGCTGCGGTTACCCTTGACGCTGCATCACAGACAGGAGCGCCTACGATGGTGTACTCAACGACGAACCTGGGTGCACGAATGGCAAAACGTCATTTTTTCGGATGAATCCAGATTCTGTTTACAGCATCATGATGGTCGGATCCGTGATTGGCGACATCGCGGTGAACGCACATTGGAAGTGTGTATTCGTCATCGCCATACTGGCGTATCACCCGTGTGATGGTATGCGGTGCCATTCGTTACACGTCTCGGTCACCTCTTGTTCGCACTGACGGCACTTTGAACAGTGTACGTTGCATTTCAGATGTCTTACGACCCGTGGCTGTACCCTTCATTAGATCCCTGCGAAACCCTACATTTCAGCAGGATAATGCACGACCGCATGTTGCAGGTCCTGTACGGGCCTTTCTGCATACAGAAAATGTTCGACTGCTGCCTTCGCCAGCACGTTCTCCAGATCTCTCACCAATTGAAAACGTCTTGTAAATGGTGGCCGAGCAACTGGCTCGTTACAATACGCCAGTCACTACTCTTGATGAACTGTGGTATCGTGTTGAAGCTGCATGGGCAGCTGTACCTGTACACGCCATCCAAGCTCTGTTTGACTCAATGCCCAGGCGTATCACGGCCGTTATTACGGCCAGAGGTGGTTGTTCTGGGTACTAATTTTCCAGGATCTATGCACCCAAATTTCGTGAAAATGTAATCACATGTCAGTTCTAGTATAACATATTTGTCCAATGAATACCCGTTTATCAACTGCGTTTCTTCTTGGTGCAGTAATTTGAATGGCCAGTAGTGTATATATATAATAATGAAAAATCCTCAAACCTACTGTCTCTCTCCCTCTCTCTCTCTCTCTCTCTCTCTCTCCCCCTTTACACACACACACACACACACACACACACACACAAACTTCCACATAGAAGTAATTAATTTCAGGCATAGCCATAACAGTCTCAAAAACGCAATTTTGCTTAAATAATTTTGTCCACACTATATATGGTTGGAGATGACAAACTGTGAAAGAAATCAGTCACTGTAAAAACATAACACATCAGAAAAACCACACCATGTGGTAAAAAGGTAAGAATTCATAATTTTATTTGTTTCTTCGAAAATCTGTAACTACAGTTTAAAAACTAATATTTACATGTATACAAACAGTAAAGATCATCCTTTATGTTTAACAGCCATAAAATAAAAGCCCACTGATGATGCTCCAACTGCAGTGAAACATGTCTGGGACAAAAACCAAAATTGTGTTTTGCTAAAGGCGAACCCCATCCAAAAACATTTGTAAAATATTGCATGTAACATATCTTCTGCTTGTTTTGGGTACAGAATGTAACACTGCAACACAGTGCCTCAAAATTATCACTTCATTTATTTTGTAATCTTTATATTGGTTCCAGCATATTATTTTTTTGGCAGTGACCATTGATTAAATGACTGTAATATATGTTAATGGCAACTACACGAAACCAGTATTCTAAAATGTTATACTAGAAACGCTGGACAGGCCAGGGACCTTGCATTATGTAGAATCCATAGAGGATAAATGTCTGTGGAGTGAGCATTCGGATGCGCAGAAACACAATTCTGCCCACAGCATCTCCTGCAGCTCAAGTCACGTGATTTTGGGACGGCGCATTTCAACCCGTATAGCACTCAGCGCATTTTGAGTGTTATTGCTTCACTGCTACAGACAGACCACCTTCAGAAGTACCGTGAAACTTTGTATACGCGTTTTATGTACATCTTAACAATTTGATACCAGGAACTGAAGTTGGTGTAAATATGTAAAGGGCAATAGCACCGTGCTTTTACGCCACAGTATCATAGCTCAAATTCCGCATTATTTACGACTTTTCGATAACAGGATACAATGTGACAGTCAACAATATTTTTTACGTTTTCTGTTGCACTTATTCATATTGTCGTATCACTGTTCTAATTTATTACACCACAATGACGCTGTAGAGCGCCCGAGTGTCACGCAAAAACGACGCATTTGAAACTATGAATTTGTTACAATAGACACCGCAAGCGATTTTCACCATCTGCTCGGTCATTATTATTTTCAATTCTTTTCTTTTTTTACGCTTTTCCTTTTTATAGGCAAGTAAAATATCAGTAACATTTTTTCGTCCTCTCATCAGGAAAGTAAAACCATACACTGTGCAAGAAATAAAAAAATTTGTGGTCGAATTTTGGAATAATAAAAGAAGTGACAGTGAACAATATATTTATGTTTTCTACTGCAGCGATTTACTCTGTCTAATACGTTCTAATTAATTGCGTTACAACGACACTGTACAGGTAACTGCCTCATGAAGAAATACATAGATACACACAAGGGTTTGAGAACCCGCTGGAATTGGAAGAAATTAATCAAATTCTTATGTACATATTTTATCTACATATGTACATAGCGCCAGTATTTATAGACTGACTAGTAGTTTACTCAGACACACCTGTAAATTTTTCTAGCACTGGATTCATAAGCATATGGCCACAAAGACGCAGAAATCATCTCTAAAAGATAAGGTTTTATAATACTACGTTCCGATATTTTTCGACGTACAAAATGACTCATATTAGTATGACATTTATTACAATACATTTGTTGTGCAGACCTATGAAAACTGACTGATCTTCCTTCCACATACTTCTCTTTACATCCATAGTAACGAAAATAGTACTCCATAGCTGTTACTAAAACTCAAACGTGCAGAAAAGTATATGTAACAAGCCGAATACGTGTAATATTCAAGTTTTGCTATTACTGCAAGCTGTAGACAAGCAGTATCTTCCCAAAATCACGTGACTAGTCTGCTTTGACGTTGGGAAGAGGCACAGTGGACGATGCTCACTCCATAGATACACATATTGTATGCCAGAGTCCAGACACAATGCTATGAGAATCGCACTAACATCGCTGAGGCGCGAGCGTGCGGGTACTGTGCAGGAAGAAGAGTTGCAAACAGTGATCTCTATACTAGCTGGATGTAGACCTCTTATCTCAGATCATGAAACTTTGGCGTGCCTGCGGATTCCTGTCATTTTCGTAATACGATGTATTGCAGTTAGGCAGTAAAAATAATTTCCACCGGTCTATACATGATAATGAATTATTTACTTATTTCTGTCTTTGATTTTCATATCAATATGTGATTTAATAGGCTGATGTTGGAGCAGAATCGAAAATTATTTTCACTTTGCGTGGCGGGCAAGTTGTAACTATAATGAAAAACATTCCTATCATAGCACAAAGCAAGGTGAAAATGTCCTGGTCAGAGTTAGGAATGTAAAGGAAGGGAACTAACTTTCCGATTTATCTACCAGCTTCACAGACATTTGTATCAAAACCTCTTAATCATATTCGCGCCTTTTTACTTGTTAGTATTAGTATCCATGCCATTAATATAATCTTCAGTACCAGTAAAGTAACATGATGCAATACACTACACCATATCGCATAACATGACGCATGCCATCATGTCGTCGAACATGGATTTTGTAAGATCCTACAATATGATACAATTTCTCATTAAAAGTTCAGGATGCGTACATCCACGGTAAGTAGGCTGTTTAGGTTTTTATGTTGGTAACGCCACGTAGCGCTCTGTATGAAAATCACTGGCTGTGCTGTGTGCAGTCTGTGGCTAGTTTGCATTGTTGTCTGCCATTGTAGTGTTGGGCAGCTGGATGTTAACAGCGCATAGCGTTCGGCAGTTGGAGGAGAGCCGCCAGCAGTGGTGGATGTGGGGAGAGAAATGGAGGAGTTTTGAAATTTGTAAGACTGGATGTCATGAACTGCTATGTGTATTATGATTTTTCAACAGTATTAAGGTAAATACATTGTTTGTTCTCTATTAAAATCTTTCATTTGCTAACTATGCCTATCAGTAGTTAGTGCCTTCCGTAGTTTGAATCTTTTATTTAGCTGGCAGTAGTGGCGCTCGCTGTATTGCAGTAGTTCGAGTAACGAAGACTTTTGTGAGGTAAGTGATTTGTGAAAGGTATAGGTTAATGTTAGTCAGGGCCATTCTTTTGTAGGGATTATTGAAAGTCAGATTGCGTTGCGCTAAAAAAAATATTGTGTGTTAGTTTAAGCACAGTCACGTATATAATTTTTCTAAGGGGACGTTTCATATGTCGACCCTTAGCCGAGGATACCTCACTGGAATCTTCTGATTTTTTTCTTGTAGTTTGTGTAATTAGTGTAGCCTTTGTTTATTGCTAGCGCATAACCATAGAGAGAATTTCCTTTGTAATTGTAGTTTTTCATTGTTGTTCAGTAAAACAGTTGTGACATGCATGTAGATTTGCACCAAGTATTTCGCAGCTGCGCTTGCAATTAAGTAGACATTATTTCCATTGCTATGCTATCTTATTTTGCTCTTCAAATTGTGCTTTTCTGTGTTATCGTGTGAAATATTGTGACAATTATGGCGTGTGAAAAACGTAATACTAATCTCCAAAGTAAACTGAGAAATGACAGTGAAGACGAAAGCAGTGTGTTAGCGCCACCGTGTAATGAATTAACTAATGTTCAACATAGTAATTTGGTAATTGTGCATGAGAAATGGAGCGGGCAGCAAACAATGGCGTAGGCAGTGAAACAATTAGTGAACAGGGAAGCATTATCGATCGATCGCTCGGCAACAGCTCGCCTCAGGAATCCGAAATGACAGGACACCATTTTGCAAATACTGTAGATTCAGGTTTTGCGTCCTCACCGTTTTCTCAAATAAGTCAAGACACATTTTCTGCTTGTCAAAATGTGAATGTTGCCCGTGCAAATGCACTGCCGAAAAGCGTAGAGGAACAGATTCCAGACACTAATGCATTGTTATTACAGCTAATGCAACAAATAGAACAAAATCAGAGACAAACACAGCAAAAGCTTCAAAAGTTAGACACAATGGAACAACACCAGAGACAAACACAGCAACAGTTACACACAATGGAACAAAATCTTCAAAAGTTAGACACAATGGAACAACACCAGAGACAAACACAGCAACAGTTAGACACAATGGAACAAAATCAGAGACAAACACAGCAAAAGCTTCAAACGTTAGACACCACACTTGAACAAACACGTGAAGATTTAACTACTGAGTTACATAACATTGAATCGAAATGTCAAAAAGTCTGTAATGAAGTAAAAACACAAATTTGTGAGCATTTTCAACCTATTTTTTCGCGGCATGAAAATGCATTACAGAATCACGAAGCAGCCATAAAAGAACTGCAAACCATTGTTCATGAAAATCACGACACCTTGCAAGCTAAAATTGACTCAGTTGCATCTACCGATTTAATAGTCATGGGTGACTGGAATTCGAGTGTAGGAAAAGGGAGAGAAGGAAACGTAGTAGGTGAATATGGATTGGGGCTAAGAAATGTAAGAGGAAGCCGCCTGCTAGAATTTTGCACAGAGCACAACTTAATCATAGCTAACACTTGGTTTAAGAATGATGATAGAAGGTTGTATACATGGAAGTACCCTGGAGATACTAAAAGGTATCAGATAGATTATATAATGGTAAGACAGAGATTTAGTAACCAGGTTTTAAATTGTAAGACATTTCCAGGGGCAGATGTGGACTCTGACCATAATCTATTGGTTATGACCTGTAGATTAAAACTGAAGAAACTGAAAAAAGGTGGGAATTTAAGGAGATGGGACCTGGATAAACTGACTAAACCAGAGGTTGTAGACAGTTTCAGGGAGAGCATAAGGGAA
This sequence comes from Schistocerca nitens, assembly GCF_023898315.1. Classification (NCBI taxonomy): domain Eukaryota; kingdom Metazoa; phylum Arthropoda; class Insecta; order Orthoptera; family Acrididae; genus Schistocerca; species Schistocerca nitens. The sequence continues at coordinate 212,311,997 of NC_064623.1, read as the reverse complement.
CAATTGACAGGAATGGGGGAAAGAAATACAGTAGAAGAAGAATGGGTAGCTTTGAGGGATGAAGTAGTGAAGGCAGCAGAGGATCAAATAGGTAAAAAGACGAGGGCTAGTAGAAATCCTTGGGTAACAGAAGAAATATTGAATTTAATTGATGAAAGGAGAAAGTATAAAAATGCAGTAAATGAAGCAGGCAAAAAGGAATACAAACGTCTCAAAAATGAGATCGACAGGAAGTGCAAAATGGCTAAGCAGGGATGACTAGAGGACAAATGTAAGGATCTCACTAGGGGTAAGATATATACTGCCTACAGGAAAATTAAAGAGACCTTTGGAGATAAGAGAACCACTTGTATGAACATCAAGAGCTCAGATGGCAACCCAGTTCTAAGCAAAGAAGGGAAAGCAGAAAGGTGGAAGGAGTATATAGAGGGTCTATACAAGGGCGATGTACTTGAGGACAATATTATGGAAATGGAAGAAGATGTAGATGAAGATGAAATGGGAGATAAGATACTGCGTGAGGAGTTTGACAAAGCACTGAAAGACCTGAGTCGAAACAAGGCCCCGGGAGTAGACAACATTCCATTAGAACTACTGATGGCCTTGGGAGAGCCAGTCCTGACAAAACTCTACCATCTGGTGAGCAAGATGTATGAAACAGGTGAAATACCCTCAGACTTCAAGAGGAATATAATAATTCCAATCCAAAAGAAAGCAGGTGTTGACAGATGTGAAAATTACCGGACAATCAGTTTAATAAGCCACAGCTGCAAAATACTAACACGAATTCTTTACAGACGAATGGAAAAACTAGTACAAGCCGGCCTCTGGGAAGATCAGTTTGGATTCCGTAGAAATACTGGAACACGTGAGGCAATACTGACCTTACGACTTACCTTAGAAGAATGATTAAGGAAAGGCAAACCTACGTTTCTAGCATTTGTAACCTTAGAGAAAGCTTTTGACAATGTTGACTGGAATACTCTCTTTCAAATTCTAAAGGTGGCAGGGGTAAAATACAGGTAGCGAAAGGCTATTTACAATTTGTACAGAAACCAGATGGCAGTTGTAAGAGTCGAGGGACATGAAAGGGAAGCAGCGGTTGGGAAGGGAGTACGACAGGGCTGTAGCCTCACCCCGATATTATTCAATCTGTATATTGAGCAAGCAGGAAAGGAAACAAAAGAAAAATTCGGAGTAGGTATTAAATTCCATGGAGAAGAAATAAAAACTTTGAGGTTCGCCGATGACATTGTAATTCTGTCAGAGACAGCAAAGGACTTGGAAGAGCAGTTGAACGGAATGGATGGTGTCTTGAAGGGAGGACATAAGATGAACATCAACAAAAGCAAAACGAGGATAATGGAATGCAGTCGAATTAAGTCGGGTGATGTTGAGGGGATTAGATTAGGAAATGAGACACTTAAAGTAGTAAAGGAGTTTTGCTATTTGGGGAGCAAAATAACCGATGATGGTCGAAGTAGAGAGGATATATAATGTAGACTGGCAATGGCAAGGAAAGCGTTTCTGAAGAAGAGAAATTTGTTAACATCAAGTATAGATTTAAGTGTCAGGAAGTCGTTTCTGAAAGTATTTGTATGGAGCGTAGCCATGTATGGAAGTGAAACATGGACGGTAAACAGTTTGGACAAGAAGAGAATAGAAGCTTTCGAAATGTGGTGCTACAGAAGAATGCCGAAGATTAGATGGGTAGATCACATAACTAATGAGGAGGTACTGAATAGGATTGGGGAGAAGAAGAGTTTGTGGCACAACTTGACCAGAAGAAGGGATCGGTTGGTAGGACATGTTCTGAGGCATCAAGGAATCACCAATTTAGTATTGGAGGGCATCGTGGAGGGTAAAAATCGTAGGGGGAGACCAAGAGATGAATACACTAAGCAGATTCAGAAGGATGTAGGTTGCAGTAGGTACTGGGAGATGAAGAAGCTTGCACAGGATAGAGTAGCATGGAGAGCTGCATCAAACCAGTCTCAGGACTGAAGACCACAACAACAACAACAACATCTACCGATTCGGTTACGCAACTTGCAAAAACTCAGGAAAACTTAAAGGACACTGTAGATACTCTGAAACTTGGTTCAGAAAAACACACTGAGGAAATAAGTACACTATCAGAGAAAGTAGCCGAACTTTCGGATCAGTTCACTAACTTATCTACAAAGGTAGATGATGATCTGAATGACACAAGACCTATAACCATCACTGACACAGAAGTGTATGAACAAATTAAGAAATTCAAACAAAATCAGAATCAAATTAATACGCAACACAAAAGAGAAATCCGGGAAGTACAAGATCAGTTGGCACAAGTAATACAAAAATTACATATTTCAGAGGACACTCGCGCTCCAACACGGGAAGAGGGACTTAGAAATACGGAACAACCACAAAATAATAACACAGGACACTTCGGAAATTATGAAAGAAATTGGCAAGGCACACCGAATTTTGAGATGGAACCGCCGAAACGACGTAACAATGACCGACATGTGACTCGCCGACATGATGATTTTGACTATAAGCTGTTAATTACTACACGTAAATTCAAAACATTTAAGAATTCTCGCAACGACATTCATCCACAAGCATGGCTCCATCAATTCTCTCATTGTTTTCCTCCCAACTGGTCGTTAGAACACAGATTAGAATTTGAACCAGCTGTAAGAATGCGATCGGTCATTCACGATTGCCACAATGAAGGAGAGTTTTGCCATGCTTTCCTCTCAGCATATTGGTCTCAAGCCTCACAAGACCGAGTAAAACATGGCATCATAATGATGAAACATTTCGAACAATCTGAATTTTCCAGTCTTGTGAAATATTTTGAAGATATGTTGCACAAGAATCAGTAACTGTCAAACCCATACAGCCCCTCAGAACTCATCCGCATTTGCTTAATCAAACTACCTGAACATTTACGTCATATTATTTTGGCAGGACGTTGCAAAGATAACATTGAAGCTTTTCAGGGACTGTTACAAGAAATGGAAATTGACACTGACAATCGCGGAACGCGAAAACAGGAACACAACAATTACAGATCACATCCGTCACAATTCCGCCATGAAAGAAATAATAACTGGACACGACAAGGCTATTCTTACAACGCAAGTCGTGAACAAAACAGAGACCACCTATATGACAACCACTGGCAGAGTAATAGTTACAGAGAAAGATCGCATTTCCGTAGTAATGAATATGACAGAGATAACCATAGAAACAGACAATATGGCAACCAGAACTATTATTATCAAGGGAGACAGAATAACTTTAGACACAACGGTCCTCTGCGTAGTTACGACTCAGGGACAAGTTCTCCACCACGTGACCGACAAGAAATTAATTACAGAAACTACCGACATGACGACAGACGATATAATCGTAACGACAGACCTGAATTTCACCAGAACTGGCGGGTTTCAAACAGGGCAGGACCCTCTCGGCAAGGTGAATTTGTAGAAGTTAGGTCTCCTAATCCTAATAACGACGCGCGCCAACAAGGAGATTGCAGACAATGACTCGCACTGCAGGCAGCCACGTGCACCGGCTGGCTCAGAGAAAAATAACATAGACGCTAACCTTGAGAAAAATTTAGCATTCCTTACCGATGTATACCGCATGATAATTGCATTCAAGTTGAAATTCTGCGTACTAGGAAGGGTAAAGAATTGCACCACTTTTCACATGTAAAACTGTTTATTGAGAGATAATCTGTTTTTTTAACTTAATTTTATCTACAAAATTTTTTACTTTACATTACTAGTATGCTTTTTCAGAATTCGAATCTGTTAACATGCAACAATGTTTGAAGTTAAATATCCAGTCAAGAACCAAGAGACCTTATTGAAACAGAAATTATGAATGCATTGTTATAGTGAACAGACGTCACAGTGTTCTTGTGTGTGTACATTCTTGCTTGTTAGTTGCACGATTACGTAACGACTATAAGGCTTACATACTTAGAACATATACTGGTACTGCTAATGAGATTTTAATGCAACATTTTGGTTTACTTGAAAATACATTCTGGATTTAAAGTACTTTCTGTGAGATACCAGACGACACAGTGGTTAGTTTATGTGACAACTACACGGTTTTATCATGATGCTACTAATGAGTGACAATTTACAATGTTGCCTTTGCGGTGTTTCTGTTTTATATCTGCACAGTTTTTCTGCATTATTCTGGAAAGTAAAACATGTTTTAGTAGTAACTTTTGTGGTATAGCTACAATGAGACTGCCTTTTCCGTAGCACAACAATACGTTACAGCACAGTACTTTCTTCATCACGGCAATAAGCGTAATAACTAAAATATCTATACGCAAAGCATTTCACTTTTGTTTATCATGAGGTAAGTACATTGACTTCTGCAGAACTTAGCTTTCGGAGGACGATAACTACGACACTTCCACAGACATTATCTTACAACAAGACGCACAGTTTAGCGCTACAGTACATGTATTTGAGTGATTCATTTTATACTTAAAACATTTATTTTTGAAGATTTTTGAATTACAAAGAAAGTTTTCCGTGATATATTTCATTCCATTGCTGTAATCTGTAACACTTGAGGGTATAATTAAATTAATCCTTAGGGGGGTACATGCTTACTTTGTGTACCATGTGTGTGGCAAGCACAAGAAGCTCTAGCTAATATGGTATTTGCTTATACAACTTTACACTAAGCAGATTCAGAAGGATGTAGGTTGCAGTAGGTCCTGGGAGATGAAGAAGCTTGCACAGGATAGAGTAGCATGGAGAGCTGCATCAAATCAGTCTCAGGACTGAAGACCACAACAACAACAACAACTTTACACATCAGTACCATATTTCTCCAACACAGAATTACACAGCTACCTGATTATTTAACAGAGAAACAAACATTTTTTTGCTACATCAGTGACTCATGTTTACACAATTACATAATTGGGTAACTTTCCACTTACGAAATTGTATTTTGTCTCTACTTTGTGAACTGTTCATATTTTTTTGGACCCATTTTGATATTATGAGAGCTTTGAATGATATATTTGGTATGGAATCACGATTTTTAAAGTACGTTTGAGGAAGATGACACTTTTGACATGAGCAGAGAATTTTTTTAGGTTTTGAAATTATTGGAGGAAGCTACGACGATTTTGAGAGTTGACTGAGGTGTTATGATGTTATTATTACGATGACTATGTGTATTATGATGTTGCGGTATGTTTATGATCAATAAGCTGATGCTATATGAGTTATTTGAGTATGCTACGTATCTGTTATGATGAAATATTGAAGAAGTGTCAACGAATAAGGTCAGGAATAATGAGTAGTGGTTAGGGAGTCTGGTTTGTGAAAAAGGTTGTTGGAAACCAAGAATCGTACTTTAAGAGTTATGAAATGTATGTAAATGCGTGAATGTATTACAAGGCCGACGAAAATATTTTGGACTCTGTTATATCAATAGGATTTTGTTTCTACAGATTTGTAACGCAAATTCTTGACCTGTGAAATAGTTTTATATGAGACTGTCACTGTAGCGGATAATGCTGTCAGAAATATTTCCGTAAGAAAGTTAAGTGACCACCTGCACGTAATGCGTCGTGGGCAGCTGCGCGACAGTCGCCTGGAAAAAAGCCATTAGTGTGTGCCTTTCAGAGGCACAGGTGGAAAAAAAAGGCCATTATCCTCGCTATTGACATTTCTTTGTAGAAAGCATCGCAAATACGACACGCTCAAACTTGAAAACATATGATTATACTGTGGAGCTTTTAATTTATGATATTTACTAAAATGCCTAATGAAATGATGAGAAACATTTTACGTCTATTATCTTTCTAGTTGAGAGTTTGCTCATTTTGTTTAATATCAAGTTTCTAGCTGCAGCAGCATTGGTTAAAATAAAATTTAATAGATGTACTAATATAAATATTTTATGCCTACAGATCCAGTAAATAATTTTATGATCTATTCAAAAAAACGAAGGAGCATGAAAAGAAATTTCCCTTCACAGGAATTGCATACAGAATTTTCTTTTCACGTACTTGGTAAATTTTTTGGTAGAATAACTTCTTGTGGTGCACCACTTTAATTACATAGACATTAAGATGTGAATATACATTTCCCTTGTCTGCATTGTTGTCTTTAGTATAATATTTTTTCTGCTTGAGCTATGTCATGTTCAGATATAAGTTATTGCATTTGCTGCTGCTGTTTGCCAGGCATAGTGCTACTAAATTTCACTTTGTATTACTGTGTTAAGCTAGTTTTACTACTGATTTATTATTCTTGTTGCTGCACATTGGTTCATATTAGTTGTAATGTTGCATTGCTTGGTAATTTAGATTTACTGTAGCTTGCTTTGCAATTTTCCATTTCTTTTTGTCATTGCTGTTTGTGTTAATTGTTTTGTGCTGCTGCATTGCCTTGTCCCTTAGTTTAGCATCTGAACTCAGTAGATTTAAGTTAGCTTAAGAGGGGGTAGCCTATAAGAGAATGAGTTGCGATGAATTTGAAGAAATGCACTGAGAGGCTATACGAGAAAAGTACAGAAAGCAGGTATAGATAGCACTTTTTGAAATAATGAAGAACAAAGGGAGATCTCCAGGAAGTAAAGAAAGTTTTGTTTGCAAGATACTGCAGTAAAACAAACCCTGTCCTGTATTTTTGTGTTATTACACTATGTATATTTGTGTTTTTCCTGTCTTTATGTGTTTATCTGATACAATTTATGTTGTAGAATTTTTCTAATACTCAGCTACATTCACTATGATGAGGAATACTGTTATCCTCAAATATAATTTGCGTTAATAATATGTTATTTACTTTGTAAAGATGTTTAGACATTACTTATTCTGTTTTGTTTTAATGCTCATGTGTGAAGTTGATGTTTCAAAAAGTAATTCTGATCTTTTATGTATGTACTCATGTCATAATTCCTGTAACACTGATGTATATGTTATTTCGATTCTTTTGTAAAGCCTGTACTACAAATGTTATCTGTATTGTTATGTTCTTTAATGATGTATTTTGTACCTTTATTATTGTATTCTTATGTTATAAAATTGTAATTGACACCAGTTCAACAAATTAAGTAACTTGTAAGTTACCTTTCACTGCACACGTTTCTGTTGGTCATAGTATATGGACAATATGTGAGAAGTAGGGACTGTTAGTGTTTGCACGTGAGTTGATAATTCAGCAAGGGACTGGTTAACAGTATTGCTGGCTCTAAGGACAATTCCAAAAACTTTGTGAGTGCACAAGTGGTGGTTTATGGACTTGCTATATTATCTGCAAGATTCTTCAATGGTGATTGTGCACCTGCACAGTCACAACAGATGGCTGCTGGCCATCTCTACAAGGACTACAGTGTGTCTGCATCTTTGATGACCCACCAATACCATTATTTCTACAAGGACTACAGTGGGTCTGCATCTTTGCTGACTCACCAGTACCATTATTTCTACAAGGACTGCAGTGGGTCTGCACCTCTGGTGGCCCACCAATACCGTAATCTCTACCAGGACTACAGTGGGTCTGCTCTGTGATGACCTACCTACCAATACTCTTCAAAATTTCGACTGACTCTGCTGTGGGTTTGCTCTGTTGTGGACCAATACCTGTCTGCATGTCAAGAGTCAGCACTGTCTTTCCATTGGAAGGACAACACTACTTCTTCAAGATTGCATGGAAATCCACAACTTCCGTGTGCATTTTCTTTTACTGCTCAGACTTTGAGAAAAAAAAAACACTGCAATTTTACTGTGATGGATGATCAGGACTGTCTTTATGGACAGTGAGAAAATTTTAGCTTTTGACCAACATTGTATCAATAAGTGTGTGCATTTGACTTCTTTGTTATTGTAATTGTGAAAAAAAATTTAACAAATATGTATTGGCCAGTGCCCAAAAAAATTTGTAAAATTTTTTGTGGGAAGTAGGCTGTTTAGGTTTTCTTATTGGTAACGCCACGTAGCGCTCTGTATGAAAATCACTGGCTGTGCTGTGTGCAGTCTGTGGCTAGTTTGCATTGTTGTCTGCCATTGTAGTGTTGGGCAGCTGGATGTTAACAGCGCATAGCGTTCGGCAGTTGGAGGTGAGCCGCCAGCAGTGGTGGATGGGGGGAGAGAAATGGCGGAGTTTTGAAATTTGTAAGACTGGATGTCATGAACTGCTATGTATATTATGATTTTTCAACAGTATTAAGGTAAATACATTGTTTGTTCTCTATTAAAATCTTTCATTTGCTAACTATGCCTATCAGTAGTTAGTGCCTTCCGTAGTTTGAATCTTTTATTTAGCTGGCAGTAGTGGCGCTCGCTGTATTGCAGTAGTTCGAGTAACGAAGATTTTTGTGAGGTAAGTGATTTGTGAAAGGTATAGGTTAATGTTAGTCAGGGCCATTCTTTTGTAGGGATTATTGAAAGTCAGATTGCGTTGCGCTAAAAAAAATATTGTGTGTTAGTTTAAGCACAGTCATGTATCAGTTTTTCTAAGGGGACGTTTCACCACATTCTGCGATACTTCCGACTGCATTGTCGGCGACGACTGATCCGGTACAGCGTGCTTTTTTTTTTTTTTTTACCAGTTCACACAATTTTGAAAAATAGAAAGGGCGCACAGAAAAAATGTTTCTTCACCGTAGAATCCGAATGAAGACGACATTTCAATTTTATCGTAAGAAAACAATTTTTATTTCTTTGATTCACTTTAAACCGTTTCCGTGTATTTAGTTCACGTAAGATCGATTTTTATGTGCTACATTTATTTCAAATTTAAACTATCCCATCTCGAAAATGGATAAGAATTGTAGCATGAAAACAAACTTCGTTTCGACTTTATCCATTTATCCACCTTCGAGCAAAGTTTAAATCAAATTGTGCAAGTTTAAAGTATAGGAGCGGGCTGCTTCGAAATCCTGTTTTTTCACCTAAAATTCGAACGGTGCACATACAAATGGTGCCATTAGCTGAGCATTAATTTCAGCATAGTTAAAATCTTTTGCAAAATAAATAAATAAATAAATAAAATAAAATAAAATCAATCGATTTGAACTATTTTCCTGAGTGCCAGTTCTTGCTTAATATATTGCAATACAGCTACGGTAAGGTGGATGTTGGAATGGCTATAGAAATGGCCGCTGGGCCGGCTTAAACCAAAGACTTTTCACTCCATGTTCCTAACTCAGATACGAACCGAGCACTAAGAACCTCCTAAAACACGATTCTGCTTGCGGCCTTTTCTTAGATATTTGTTACAGCGATTCCGCGCCTGTAACTATTGGGCATGAAAGGAAATACAAGCATCTTTGGCCAGCATGTTCGGACAGCTGGAGTTCGACAACTAGATAGTTTAGAGATCTTTGGTTTCAAGCTTAAACTGACTGTGCTAGCTCGCGGAATTAAGTACATTGTCGATGTGGTACCAAAACACTGTAAATGTTGAAGTAGTGAACATACATCTGGGTCACAGCGCATGGCTTAATCAAGAACAATTGGCATAATGGTTTACTGAAAGAGGAGTACAGCGTGACCAAGCTATTACAAACATCAATCTGATGTTCCTGGCTAGGCATACGTGTCAAGGCTGGGACATGTTTTATTTTATGTTTGACTTGAGCATCCTGATGAAGCCGCCCTTAGTACACTACTGGCCATTAAAATTGCTACACCACGAAGATGACATGCTACAGACGCGAAATTTAACCGACAGGAAGAAGATGCTATGATATGCAAATGATTAGCTGTTCAGAGCATTCACACAAAGTTGGGCCGGTGGCGACATCTACAACGTGCTGACATGAGGAAAGTGCTCCACTGCAGAGTGAAAATATCATTCATGAGGAAAGTTTCCAACCGATTTCTCATACAAAAACAGCAGTTGACCAGCGTTGCCTGGTGAAACGTTGTTGTGATGCCTCATGTAAGGAGGAGAAATGCGTACCATCACGTTTCCGAGTCTCCAAATCGTAATTTTGCTTAAAAGATTTTGTTTACATTAAGTTGTACGTGGTTGCAGATGACAAATCGTGAAAGAAATCAGTCATTATAAAAACATAACACATCAGGAAAACCACGCCATGTGGTAAAAAGGAATGAGTTTATAATTTGATTTGTTTCTTCGAAAATCGGTAACTGTGATTTAAAAACTAATATTTACATGTACAAAAACAGTAAAGAACATTCTTTACGTTTAACAGCCATAAAATACTGATGATGCTGCAACTGCAGTGCAACATGCTTGGGACAAAGTACAAAATCGTGTATTGCTAAAGGCATATGCCATCCAAAAACATATGTATTGTTAAAGCAAACACGGACAAAAAAGAGCTTAAACCACAGGATGATTATCACACGGTTCCTGAACTTCAACTGAAGAAGACGCGCAGAGCGCTTTTTAAGGCATTCTTTCAGGACAACGTAACCCAGATAGTAATCAGAGAAACAATGGGCAGATCTAAAAGATTTTATCCGTCCTTTAATTTTGTTCTTATCCGGGATTACTCAAGCGAATTATTAATTTCTCCGTAATAGCTATCAATATGCTCTTTTCAAACGCAAGTGCGTCTTTATTCGCACGAAGTAATGAGTCCTATCTACAGGGGACATTAAGTTGATATTCTTAGTTTAACAGAAGGTTTTTGAGACCGTTATCCACAAGCGGCTGCTAATCAGATTGGGTATCTAAGGAGTACGTCTCAGCTGTGTGAATGGATATACAACAGTTCGTAGTCACTGTCGGGACCGCATCGAGTGAAACAGAAGTGATGCCTGGCTTTTCCCCAAGGAGATGTTATAGTTTCTCTTTTGTTCCTAACCTACGCAAATGATTTAGGAGGCTAACTGAGCAGCCGTCGATTGTTTCCAAATAAAGGCGTCGTCTACCTATTTAGTAAAGGTATCCGAAGATCAAAACGAGTTACATAGTGATTTAGACAAGATATCCGCGATGTGCGAGAAGTGAAACTGAGTTTGAGCAACAAAAAGTATGAGTTCTTCCACAAGACTGCTAAAATGTTCCTTTAAATTTCGGTTACACGATCAATTACTCAAATTTAAAGGTTGCCAGTTCAGTAAAATACCAAGGGATTAAAATTACGAACTATTTAACTGGAAACCATCGCACAGAAAACGTTGTGGGGAAAGCGAACCAACGACAGCGTTTTATTAAAAGAAAGGTTAGAGGATACAACAGGTCTACTAAAGAGATTGCTTATGCTGCGCTTGTCCGTTCTTTTCTGGAATGTTGCAGCATGATGTCGAATCTATACCAGATAGAATTGACGGAGGACTTCTAAAGCATTCAGACAAGCGCAGGTTTTTTTGTATTATCACGAAGTCAGCCTAGAAGAGCGAGTGTCGCGAATATGATAAGCAAACTGGCGTGGCAGTCATCAAACCTGTAGTGATCAGGCGTGACTTCTTTCGTCCGGCCAGAACTGAGGGTTCTTTGGTTGCTCCGGGAGAAAGCTCATCAAACTAGAAAACATGAAATATTAGATAATTTTATTTCATAAACTAGTTTAGCGCCCGCTGCCTCACTCGACTGTATGGCCTGAAGAGATTTTTTTTTTTTTAATCGAATTTTTGTTGCTCACAAATTGAAACATCATCTAAGCTTTTCACGCTAGTTAAGGTCGTACAAGCATGGTCTCCTCCGAATGTTATTCTGACAAAAACGCGATTCTTGCAGGTGGAGACAAAAGTTTTGGTTAATCATGCATGTGGAGATATTTCAATAGCAACTTTCATCCCCTAATAAATATTTCTTTATATCCAACCGAGAAGTGAAATACTAATTTTCATAAATTTAGCTTTAAAATTTTTTTAATGTAAGGAAATATTTTCTCAAAAATTTTCATCCCCTATTGCGCTCCCTTAGAGGATGAATTTCCAGAAATAGTGAAACTAGTATATTTTTTATTTCTAACCGACAAGTCAAATCACAAATGTCATAGATGTAGCCGTAAAAATCCTTTAGTAGTTCTTTAATACTTTCAAAAAAATTGAACATACTATTTTACCCCCTTAGTGGTTGAATTTCCAAAAATGCTGAAACGCGTAATTCTTTACTCCTGACTGAGGAACCATATACCAATTTTCGTAGGTCTAGCTTCAAAATTTCCTAGCGACATTTTTCAGAAAAACCCTTATCCTCTATTTCGGCACCTTAGCGTTGGAATTGTGAGAAATATTTTCTTAAACGACGCCTGCAGTATAAGATCCACACCTTCTCCAAATTTCAAGTTTCTGTGCTTAGTGGTTTGGGCTGGGCGATGGTGAGTCGGGCATTGAGTCAGTCAGTCAGGACATTGACCCTTGTAAAGGGACATCCTCATCTAGCAATATTGTTCGTCTACAGCAGTTGTCGATACCAGTATTATTTTTCGACTTTTGGATAGGTCAGTATTATCTCAGCTGCTTTTCTGAAAACTTGCATATGATTTTATGCACCGTAACGTTCTTTTCAAGAACGAAGGTTGTATACATGGAAGAATCCTGGAGATACTAATAGGTATCAGATAGATTATATAATGGTAAGACAGAGATTTAGGAACCAGGTTTTAAATTGTAAGACATTTCCAGGGGCAGATGTGGATTCTGACCACAATCTATTGGTTATGAACTGCAGATTGAAACTGAAGAAACTGCAAAAAGGTGGGAATTTAAGGAGATGGGACCTAGATAAACTGAAAGAACCAGAGGTTGTAGAGAGTTTCAGGGAGGGCATAAGGGAACAATTGACAGGAATGGGGGAAAGAAATACAGTAGAAGAAGAATGGGTAGCTCTGAGGGATGAAGTAGTGAAGGCAGCAGACGATCAAGTAGGTAAAAAGACGAGGGCTAATAGAAATCCTTGGGTAACAGAAGAAATATTGAATTTAATTGATGAAAGGAGGAAATATAAAAATGCAGTAAATGAAGCAGGGAAAAGGGAATACAAACGTCTCAAAAATGAGATCGACAGAAAGTGCAAAATGGCTAAGCAGGGATGGCTAGAGGACAAATGTAAGGATGTAGAGGCTTGTCTCACTAGGGGTAAGATAGATACTGCCTACAGGAAAATTAAAGAGACCTTTGGAGAGAAGAGAACCACTTGTATGAATATCAAGAGCTCAGATGGCAACCCAGTTCTAAGCAAAGAAGGGAAGGCAGAAAGGTGGAAGGAGTATATAGAGGGTTTATACAAGGGCGATGTACTTGAGGACAGTATTATGGAAATGGAAGAGGATGTAGATGAAGATGAAATGGGAGATAAGATACTGCGTGAAGAGTTTGACAGAGCACTGAAAGACCTGAGTCGAAACAAGGCCCCGGGAGTAGACAACATTCCATTAGAACTACTGACGGCCTTGGGAGAGCCAGTCCTGACAAAACTCTACCATCTGGTGAGCAAGATGTATGAGACAGGCGAAATACCCACAGACTTCAAGAAGAATATAATAATTCCAATCCCAAAGAAAGCAGGTGTTGACAGATGTGAAAATTACCGAACTATTTAATTTTAATAAGTCACAGCTGCAAAATACTAACGCGAATTCTTTACAGACGAATGGAAAAACTGGTAGAAGCGGACCTCGGGGAAGATCAGTTTGGATTCCGTAGAAATGTTGGAACACGTGAGGCAATACTAACCTTACGACTTATCTTAGAAGAAAGATTAAGAAAAGGCAAACCTACGTTTCTAGCATTTGTAGACTTAGAGAAAGCTTTTGACAACGTTAACTGGAATACTCTCTTTCAAATTCTGAAGGTGGCTGGGGTAAAATACAGGGAGCGAAAGGCTATTTACAATTTGTACAGAAACCAGATGGCAGTTATAAGAGTCGAGGGGCATGAAAGGGAAGCAGTGGTTGGGAAAGGAGTGAGACAGGGTTGTAGCCTCTCCCCAATGTTATTCAATCTGTATATTGAGCAAGCAGTAAAGGAAACAAAAGAAAAATTCGGAGTAGGTATTAAAATTCATGGAGAAGAAGTAAAAACTTTGAGGTTCGCCGATGACATTGTAATTCTGTCAGTGACAGCAAAGGACTTGGAAGAGCAGTTGAACGGAATGGACAGTGTCTTGAAAGGAGGATATAAGATGAACATCAACAAAAGCAAAACGAGGATAATGGAATGTAGTCGAATTAAATCGGGTGATGCTGAGGGGATTAGATTAGGAAATGAGACACTTAAAGTAGTAAAGGAGTTTTGCTATTTAGGGAGTAAAATAACTGATGATGGTCGAAGTAGAGAGGATATAAAATGTAGACTGGCAATGGCAAGGAAATCGTTTCTGAAGAAGAGAAATTTGTTAACATCGAGTATAGATTTAAGTGTCAGGAAGTCGTTTCTGAAAGTATTTGTATGGAGTGTAGCCATGTATGGAAGTGAAACATGGACGATAACCAGTTTGGACAAGAAGAGAATAGAAGCTTTCGAAATGTGGTGCTACAGAAGAATGCTGAAGATAAGGTGGGTAGATCACATAACTAATGAGGAGGTATTGAATAGGATTGGGGAGAAGAGAAGTTTGTGGCACAACTTGACTAGAAGAAGGGATCGGTTGGTAGGACATGTTTTCAGGCATCAAGGGATCACAAATGTAGCATTGGAGGGCAGCGTGGAGGGTAAAAATCGTAGAGGGAGACCAAGAGATCAATACACTAAGCAGATTCAGAAGGATGTAGGTTGCAGTAGGTACTGGGAGATGAAGAAGCTTGCACAGGATAGAGTAGCATGGAGAGCTGCATCAAACCAGTCTCAGGACTGAAGACCACAACAACAACAACGTTCTTTATTAGAAATAATGAGAAAACTTTATGACTACATTAAATGACGTCTGATCTGTGAAATGAGTGCTGAACTCGAACTGACGTGAAGCGTGTTGTAAGTATAAGTGGTGTGCTTACTATGTCTTATTCTTAGCAAAACTTTACGAATCGATTGGGCAATGCAACTCCCAACACCAAGAAGAAATACAGTCACTGCAAAATGCATTCAGCAGCCCCTTCAGCACTGAATCCTAGGGCCCTGTTCACATAACAAATACATTAAATTGTCTTACCTCTAAAGCAGCAACGGAGTAACGCCATACATTCTAGTCTCTCATAAAAAATATGATTGCTAGCTACAAGCTGGCCGCTGTGGCCGAGCGGTTCTAGGCGCTTCAGTCCGGAACCGCGCTGCTGCTAGGGTCGCAGGTTCGAATCCTGCCTTGGGCATGGATGTGTGTGACGTCCTTAGGTTAAGTTAGGTTTAAGTAGTTCTAAGTTCTAGGGGACTGATGACCACAGATGTTAAGTCCCATAGTGCTCAGAGCCATTTGAACCATTTGCTAGCTACAGGCTCAGCAGTGTGCAGTGCCGGCCATAATACTTGAAATGCACATGAAATTCATTTGACTGATAAACGTGAACTTTAAAAAAAAAACCAACTTCCTTAAAAAAACATGTGACCTGGACTGGGAGGCAGTACTGATTATGGTGAATTACTACCACTGAGTTTTCTTAGCAAAATTATATTGCAAGTTAAGTTTGTCTTTTCAAAAACATCTGACAATTGAAGCTACATTACTCAAAACTGATTCACAAACAATGAGATATTATCCAACTTCATTAATCCAACATAAACGAAAATCAGCAAATTACACATAGCTGTGTTAACAAATCTTAAAAGCTTTACAAAAATGAAATATAATTACACATAGCTCTCTTAACAATTCTTCAGAGCACTACAAAAATGAAAAATATTTAACAAGTCTTTTTCTCTGGGGTTACTCAACAATTACAAATTATCATCCAACTCTTTTATACCATCGCGCTGGCTAAAACAGAAATCATAGTTATTTAAATCTTTACCTTATTTGCCTGAAGACCTCTCCTTGCATGTTTAACAATATTGACATAGCTAAATTAATCGAACTCCTTGTGGCGTCACACAGCGCACCCCAAGAACTGCCTACTACATCGTCTTTCCCTCACAGACAGCTGCCTACGACTGAGCGCCAATCGCTCTGTTACTCCAGTATCTTTGGCTCGGCGGTCGCGCACCGTCAGCGATCTGAATTATCAAGTCTATCAGGGACATTCATTGTTTATAGCACACTAGTTTCATTTTACTTTATTAATATTCTTATCTTATTCTGGTGCCACATACAAGTGCGTCTCAGTATACTGCTTTCAACTCAGTATTTTATATTTCAAGCTAATTTATGAAATGTAATTACTTTATTTTGGTTGTTATGATCGATAAGTACTAGTTCTGAACGTACAGTTATAATTATTATCTTTTTTTAGAAGCCTTTGAAATTAGGGTTTATTTGGCATACTTAAAATTTCTATTATTAATTACTCAATGTGGTATTGTTTATTATGCTCATTTCTGGATTCATTTATGAAATAATAATCGAAACTAATAGAAATTCATTTGTGAAGAAAAATTGTAAACTCTGTACTGTTTCTTCTGGGTGGACTTGGGATATAAAAAAAAAGTAAACTAAATATTACGATAGATTTTGTAAATAATCGACAAGTACGCCAAAGAAGAAGAGATAGAACTACAATTGTCATGTTATTCCATGCACTCTTGCGCTTCTATGCATGAACTATCTTTCCTTTGTCATTCGCTTATCTTATCTGCTTGGATTCGGACCTAAGAGGACGTTCTTGAGTTAAGCTCATCTTGCTGTACCAGCTGATAATGTAAGTTGTACTTAAAACCCGAAAAATATAATGGTTATTTTATCAAAAGAATTGGTGTATGTGGTCAGTCTATTGTAAATCTGATACCTCTATTGTCTTAAGTAGATATGGGCCTTAACAAAGAATTTTCATTGTTAGGCGCCATCTTAGAAAAATCTTTAACATTTTTCTTTTAGCTCATCTACGGGACGTGCCGTCGGTTAGGACAATTAACTTTATTTCAGATCCCACGAGACCGAAGGCAGCTACTAATAATTTAACAATTTTACTTACAGATTTTTCTTTATTTCACGAGATAACATCCCAGGCAGAAAAGGTCTGGTCACAGGATTCCAGTTTCAGTATATGATTTCATTTGTAGATGCTACTATTGTTATCTTATATTGGGGAATAGAGACGAAACCACGATACTAAGTTACGTACTACAGTAGTGTACACCCAACAGACTGGCAAATATTCTCTGGGGCAATAAGCACACAACTTCTCACGAGCCTGGTGTTGGATAAATGAGAAAAAGAGAATTAATTATCGACAATTACGTGACTACCCTGAGAACTGAGCTAGTTTAGTGAGTGCTTATACACGTCGGGCTAAACTAAACAACATATTACACTGTTAATAATATTCCTACATTAGTTATTTTACTTTTATGCTGAACCATTGCACTGATGTGCGTTTCTTTTTTATATAAGTCACGGCTCACATTTTATTTTATTACATTACAACTCTTTGGAATATTGTTATTTCCGCTGAGTGAGACAGTAGTAAGCATGCTGTCATCGTTCAATGTGTTTTGTGTGGAGGAAATGATGATCAGATGCTTAACTGAAAATACTGATAATTTAAATTTACTATTCTTTTAAACACATAAAGTTACAGAATTGGTATTTACAACGTTTGTCATTTTAATGATGCACTTTTATATGAAATATCGATAGTTATGATGGACCAATGCGTTCATATTTTAGCATTCAGGTCTTTGTTATAAAACTTGTAAATTTCACTTCAACAGTAAATCCTAAATTGTTATATATATGATCAATATTCAAGTTTTATTGGGATCACCATGAACATTTCTGGAGGATGGCAGATTAAAACTACTGTGGCTTCATTCCCTACTCTACTACAGAATTAAATAATGTTCATAAATGTTTCCTGTTCTGGCCGATGTTAGATCCGCCATATTTAGCACTGCTACGTCTCCTAGGCCACAAAAGCCTCCTACTGGGTTTCCCTATGAAATAGGTTCTCATCTGTCTCACTTGCACACGACAGCGCTTAGGCCTCAATAGACAATAGACGCTTGTGAGTTTCCTCATCTCATGGTGGATCTGCGCCCTTTGTGACATCCGGGCCTGAAGGCTGGCTCTTTCGGCCATATACTTTAATGAGAGCCAAATGCTCATTAACTCACACTGTGCATGGGTGGTCGCATCATCACGATCTGTCTTCCGCTCATCTCCAGTGTGGCACTAATTGATGACTGACCTGTTTTATCCTTTCATATAATGCAAATTCCGTGGGTGTACACCTATTCTGTGGCCTCAGTTCGAGGGAAGAATGTGCTTGTATGATTAATATGATACTGGTGTGCTACCATCTATGGTATGGTGATAATACATTTGGCATCATACGCTGTGTTGACTGACTTGGTTTTGAGGCTCGTTATTTGTTCTTAGAACTGCCAGTGTCAGTGTCCTGTGTGTTGCTTGTGTCTAACACTAGTCTGTTTCAGGTACGGTCTGAGATGATGTCATATCCTGTATTTTGAACGCAGCTCTGAGGTGCATGCCAAAGGACTGGACGCAAAGGTGCGTCGCCAGGGATCCAAACCGACTGGCTAATGAAGGACGGAACCGCTACTTATAGCCTTTGATAATACGCACTGAGGCATTGGTCGTGCCTCCCTGTCAAACACTGCCTGTTGTGCATTGTCTGAATACAGGATTAAACGCTTCAGTTAATGCTTCACATTCATCCTGCTCTGGTTAAAAGTAATAATTTTCACATTTGCTTTTAAGAAAGGTTGGAAGCTTTTTAGATATCACATGTCGTCTTTTTTAATCTGTATGATTGCAAGCAGAGAGAGAGGTAACACTTAGGGTTAGGCTATCCATTTTTTTTTTTCAAATTTGATAAAATTGCTGACTGAGCAACATTAAGTCTCTTAACTAAAGCAGATTTGAGAACTGTCAAGAATAGATAACCTGAAGCTAAAACTCTGCTGCGATGTAGATTGTCTTGGTTTTTGATTAAGAGACTTCTCACTTATTTTAAAATTTAATCCCAGTGGTCCTTCTTGTATTCATTGTTGAAAGTATTTCGAAGTCTGGTACCCACTTATTATCTTAGTCTAATGTACGGGATAACAGTAACGTCTTATGGAAATTTAAATTAGTTTTGTTGTTTTGCTGATATGTAACTGTGGTTCATTGTTTTCTGTAAAATAATTGTTTACCTATGGTTTGTTATCTGTATGACGTGTTCTTGCATGAAATGATGTGTATTAAAAGTGAATTGTACACACATCAGAAAAGGTTTTGCTTCGTCCCGGCTCCCAGAACTCCTGAAGATAGACGTTGACTGTGGATATTGTATCACAGACACAGTCCCTTTGACTATTCAGAAATATCACTAAACCCGCCTAGAGATGTAAACAACCAGGCATGAGCAGCGCCTATTAGCCGGAGGGGGTACGACAGCCGATCAGTTCCAGTCATTCCACCAGGAAGGAGGTACACGGCTCGTGTTGTCTGTAGTTCAACCATGCCTAGGCGGTCAATACCGCGGTTGCATCGCGTAAAATTAGAGAGATTAGAGCGCGCACGGAGGCTTTCAGACAGTCGTTCTTCCCGCGAACCATACGCGACTGGAACAGAAAAGGGAGGTAATGCCAGTGGCACGTAAAGTGCCCTCCGCCACACACCGTTGGGTGGCTTGCGGAGTATAAATGTAGATGTCCTCATTTTTACTTTGTGCCAGGAAGGGCTCTCAACAAGGGAAGTATCCAGGTGTCTGGGAGTGAACCAAAACGATGTTGTTCGGACATGGAGGAGATACAGACAGGGTCGATGACATGCCTCGCTCAGGCCGCCGAGGGGCTACTACTGCAGTGGATGACCGCTGCCTACGGATTTTGGCTGGGAGGAACCCTGACAGCAACGCCACCATGTTGAACAATACTTTTCATGCAGCCACAGGACGTCGTGTTACGATTCAAACTGTGCCCAGTAGGCTGCATGATGCGCAAATTCACTGCCGACGTCCATGGCGAGGTCCAGCTTTGCAACCACGACACCGTGCAGCGCCCTACAGACGAGCCCAACAACATACCGAATGGACCGCTCAGGATTGGCATCACGCTCTCTTCACTGATTAGTGTCGCATATGCCCTCACCAGACAATCGACGGAGACTGAACCCCTTAGACACACTGTCAAATGGTTCAAATGGCTCTGAGCACTATGGGACTCAACTGCGGAGGTCATAAGTCCCCTAGAACTTAGAACTACTTAAACCTAACTAACCTAAGGACAACACACACATCCATGCCCGAGGCAGGATTCGAACCTGCGACTGTAGCGGTCGCGCGGGTCCAGACTGTAGCGCCAGAACCGCTCGGCCACCAGCGGCCGGCAGACACACTGTCCAGCGAGTGCTGCAAGGTGGAGGTTCCCTGATGTTTTGGGGTGGCATTATTTGGGGCCGACGTACGCCGCTGTTGGTCACGGAAGGCGCCGTAACGGCTGTACGATACGTGAATGCCATCCTCCGACCGATAGTGCAACCATATCGGCAGAACGTTAGCGAGGCATTCGCCTTCATGGACGACAATTCGCGCCCCCATCGTGCACATCTTGTGAATGACTTCCTTCAGGATAACGACATCGCTCGACTTGGGTGGCCAGCAAGTTCTCCAGACATGAACCCTATCGAACATGCCTGGGATACATTGCAAAGGGCTGTTTACGGACGACCTGACTTACCAACCACTCTGAGGGATCTACGCCGAATCGACGTTGAGGAGTGGGACAATCTGGACCAACAGTGCCTTAATGATCTTGTGGATAGTATGAATGCAGGCATGCATCAATGCAAGAGGACGTGCTACTGGGTATTAGAGGTACCGCTGTATACAGCAGTCTGGACCACCACCACTGAAGGTCACGCTGTATGGTGGTACAACCAGAAGGTTGTGGTGTTCATGAGCAATAAAGAGGGCGGAAATGATGTTTATGTTGATCTCCATCCCAATTTTCTGTAGAGGTTCCGGAACTCTCGGAAACGAGATGATGCATAACTTTTTTTGATGTGTGTGTAAATGTCACTGAACTCAATCAACGCTTCACCGTTTGGCTATCCTATGGTCCCATAGCACTCTCCAATAGTCAACAAGCTCTTTTCTTGAGATACGATGTTCAACATTTACTGAAGTACAAGTTCATCAGAAACTTTTGAAAGTTGTTGGTCCTACACTATGATGTTGACTCCTCCAGATGAGGTCACGAACTCAGCTGAGCTCTTGCCTGCTCGACACTATAGTGACCACGGTGTGTGGGTGGTGCTATGCTGAGAGGGGGCGTGGTCTTCTGGAGTGCTTCCCATTGGCTGTTGCCGACTCGCTCATGTCTGTCATATCGATTCGCGTTGCCGACTCTTACATCCACGCGGTTAACATTTGAAACGGTAGTGGACGTTAAGGGGCCTACCCTCGCGATATTCGACAGTGAGATCTGTGCGTCAGGCGTTAAATTGCTTACACCACTTTACAAACCTGGGCGAGAAATTGCACACTCACCACATACAGCAGAGATTTCGCGTCGAATGACCGTGCAATGCAGCCTTTTAGCCCACAGAAATCTGACCGTTGCAGGCACCTTCAATTTGGAGTCAAGATCTAGTTGACGCGCCATTGAGCCAAGGCAGCTCTGCACATACAACACGACGGGATACCACACCATCTGTCCTGTCGGACGTATCACCAGTTACTGTCGCGTGCTCAACATTGGTCACGGTGAAGACGGACAGCGTCCTCTCGCGGCGTGTAGCTTACATTTTGATTCGCCTGCCTACTTACATAAAACCTGTAAGCACCCTGCTGCTTTTTATAAAAGCAAGTCCGAAATATGCCATGAATTAAAAATGCCCTCTTATACGAAGTCTGTTCAAAAAATTCCGGAACATTTGTAATTTCACGCCAATGGCATGCTGGAGCGCAATGTGGTTGGCATTCCTGCACACGCCTACGTTGAACTGTGAAGCTTCCGGAAGTTTCATTGTTGTCTGTCTGTTAGTTATTGCTCAGTGCTATATTGAGTAAAACGTTGTGTCACACAGTTTGCGAATTTCGAGATGGCAGCAACTCATCTTCATTAAATTTTGCGTGAAACTCAAGAAGTACTTTCCAGAAATACACCGAATGACGCAGGAAGCCTACGTTGATGAGAGCATAAGACATACTCGTCTCACGAATGGTTTACACGGCTTAAAAGTCGCCGGACGGAAGTTCGAGATGACCCTCGTTCAGGACGCCCTTCGACGTCTACCGACATCGCTCATGTCAGGAACGTCAACGAAATTGTACGTTCCAATCGAAGACTGACCGTCCGAGGGATTGCGGAACCGTCCTAGAATGCATCGTGTTGCCGCCAAGTTCGTCCCACGGCTCATGAGTCAAGACCAGAAAGACCTTCGCCTTGCAATATATGTAGAACTTTTGCATCGCTCAAATCAGAACGAGATATTCCTTAAGAGAATCATAACAGGTGATCAGACGGGGTTCCACGGTTATGACGTCGAGACCAAGGGTCAATTTCCACAATGGGTCTGGCAAGGTACTCCAAGACTGTCCGCAGCTCGTCAGGCCAGGTCAGATGTCAAAGACAAAATACACTCCTGGAAATTGAAATAAGAACACCGTGAATTCATTGTCCCAGGAAGGGGAAACTTTATTGACACATTCCTGGGGTCAGATACATCACATGATCACACTGACAGAACCACAGGCACATAGACACAGGCAACAGAGCATGCACAATGTCGGCACTAGTACAGTGTATATCCACCTTTCGCAGCAATGCAGGCTGCTATTCTCCCATGGAGACGATCGTAGAGATGCTGGATGTAGTCCTGTG
This sequence comes from Schistocerca nitens, assembly GCF_023898315.1. NCBI lineage: Eukaryota > Metazoa > Arthropoda > Insecta > Orthoptera > Acrididae > Schistocerca > Schistocerca nitens. Next base: position 212,289,169 of record NC_064623.1, on the reverse strand, counting down.
GAACGGCTTGCCATGCCATTTCCACCTGGCGCCTCAGTTGGACCAGCGTTCGTGCTGGACGTGCAGACCGCGTGAGACGACGCTTCATCCAGTCCCAAACATGCTCAATGGGGGACAGATCCGGAGATCTTGCTGCCCAGGGTAGTTGACTTACACCTTCTAGAGCACGTTGGGTGGCACGGGATACATGCGGACGTGCATTGTCCTGTTGGAACAGCAAGTTCCCTTGCCGGTCTAGGAATGGTAGAACGATGGGTTCGATGACGGTTTGGATGTACCGTGCACCGTTCAGTGTCCCCTCGACGATCACCAGTGGTGTACGGCCAGTGTAGGAGATCGCTCCCCACACCATGATGCCGGGTGTTGGCCCTGTGTGCCTCGGTCGTATGCTGTCCTGATTGTGGCGCTCACCTGCACGGCGCCAAACACGCATACGACCATCATTGGCACCAAGGCAGAAGCGACTCTCATCGCTGAAGACGACACGTCTCCATTCGTCCCTCCATTCACGCCTGTCGCGACACCACTGGAGGCGGGCTGCACGATGTTGGGGCGTGAGCGGAAGACGGCCTAACGGTGTGCGGGACCGTAGCCCAGCTTCATGGAGACGGTTGCGAATGGTCCTCGCCGATACCCCAGGAGCAACAGTGTCCCTAATTTGCTGGGAAGTGGCGGTGCGGTCCCCTACGGCACTGCGTAGGATCCTACGGTCTTGGCGTGCATCCGTGCGTCGCTGCGGTCCGGTCCCAGGTCGACGGGCACGTGCACCTTCCGCCGACCACTGGCGACAACATCGATGTACTGTGGAGACCTCACGCCCCACGTGTTGAGCAATTCGGCGGTACGTCAACCCGGCCTCCCGCATGCCCACTATACGCCCTCGCTCAAAGTCCGTCAACTGCACATACGGTTCACGTCCACGCTGTCGCGGCATGCTACCAGTGTTAAAGACTGCGATGGAGCTCCGTATGCCACGGCAAACTGGCTGACACTGACGGCGGCGGTGCACAAATGCTGCGCAGCTAGCGCCATTCGACGGCCAACACCGCGGTTCCTGGTGTGTCCGCTGTGCCGTGCGTGTGATCATTGCTTGTACAGCCCTCTCGCAGTGTCCGGAGCAAGTATGGTGGGTCTGACACACCGGTGTCAATGTGTTCTTTTTTCCATTTCCAGGAGTGTAGTTTTCTTTGGCTTTGAAGGATTAGTTCATCATGAATTCGTGCCACAGGGACAAACTATCAATCAGTGGTAGTATCGTGTCGGGACGTGTTGCGACGCCTGCCAGAAAATGTGAGAAGGAAACGGCCTGAAATGGGGCGAGACAATTCGTGGCTCTTGCACCATGATAACGCACCTGCCATTCATCCCTGCTGGTGCCTGACTACTGCACAGAAAACGAAATCACTGTGCTGCCTCAACCTCCATACTCTCCAGACTTGGCCCCTGTGGACATTTTTTATTTCCAAAGTTGAACACCCCGTTTTCAGGACAAAGATCTGCAACGACAGAAGAGATAAAGGAAATTCGCAGACGGCACATCACACGGTCCAGCAAGAGGCATAACGTTTCCGGATGTGGAAACGGCGTTGAGAGCGATGTGTCAGTCGTCGAGGAGAGTATTTCGAAGGAGACCGTGCGCAGCAACTAAAAGGTGAGCAAAGAATACTTTTGTGGACAAAATTCCGGTTTTTTGAACAGACTTCTTACACAATTTTTGACCAATGAATTTATCTAGTAATGCGATGTGATTGAAATACACTCCTGGAAATTGAAATAAGAACACCGTGAATTCATTGTCCCAGGAAGGGGAAACTTTATTGACACATTCCTGGGGTCAGATACATCACATGATCACACTGACAGAACCACAGGCACATAGACACAGGCAACAGAGCATGCACAATGTCGGCACTAGTACAGTGTATATCCACCTTTCGCAGCAATGCAGGCTGCTATTCTCCCATGGAGACGATCGTAGAGATGCTGGATGTAGTCCTGTGGAACGGCTTGCCATGCCATTTCCACCTGGCGCCTCAGTTGGACCAGCGTTCGTGCTGGACGTGCAGACCGCGTGAGACGACGCTTCATCCAGTCCCAAACATGCTCAATGGGGGACAGATCCGGAGATCTTGCTGGCCAGGGTAGTTGACTTACACCTTCTAGAGCACGTTGGGTGGCACGGGATACATGCGGACGTGCATTGTCCTGTTGGAACAGCAAGTTCCCTTGCCGGTCTAGGAATGGTAGAACGATGGGTTCGATGACGGTTTGGATGTACCGTGCACTATTCAGTGTCCCCTCGACGATCACCAGTGGTGTACGGCCAGTGTAGCAGATCGCTCCCCACACCATGATGCCGGGTGTTGGCCCTGTGTGCCTCGGTCGTATGCAGTCCTGATTGTGGCGCTCACCTGCACGGCGCCAAACACGCATACGACCATCATTGGCACCAAGGCAGAAGCGACTCTCATCGCTGAAGACGACACGTCTCCATTCGTCCCTCCATTCACGCCTGTCGCGACACCACTGGAGGCGGGCTGCACGATGTTGGGGCGTGAGCGGAAGACGGCCTAACGGTGTGCGGGACCGTAGCCCAGCTTCATGGAGACGGTTGCGAATGGTCCTCGCCGATACCCCAGGAGCAACAGTGTCCCTAATTTGCTGGGAAGTGGCGGTGCGGTCCCCTACGGCACTGCGTAGGATCCTACGGTCTTGGCGTGCATCCGTGCATCGCTGCGGTCCGGTCCCAGGTCGACGTGCACGTGCACCTTCCGCCGACCACTGGCGACAACATTGATGTACTGTGGAGACCTCACGCCCCACGTGTTGAGCAATTCGGCGGTACGTCCACCCGGCCTCCCGCATGCCCACTATACGCCCTCGCTCAAAGTCCGTCAACTGCACATACGGTTCACGTCCACGCTGTCGCGGCATGCTACCAGTGTTAAAGACTGCGATGGAGCTCCGTATGCCACGGCAAACTGGCTGACACTGACGGCGGCGGTGCACAAATGCTGCGCAGCTAGCGCCATTCGACGGCCAACACCGCGGTTCCTGGTGTGTCCGCTGTGCCGTGCGTGTGATCATTGCTTGTACAGCCCTCTCGCAGTGTCCGGAGCAAGTATGGTGGGTCTGACACACCGGTGTCAATGTGTTCTTTTTTCCATTTCCAGGAGTGTATTTATAAAACATGATATAGATAGGAAATACTGTGCACCACCATTTTTCAAAAGGGCATAGTAAAAGATACATCATTAGTCGTAACGAACATCTGAGTTTGCTTGAAAGAAAGGTGTAAGCAATGGCGCTTATTGCCCTGTGGCATGCAATGGGCACTGGTGCCGCAGCTCACAAACACAAGCTCTCTTTACGCAGCGTGTCCCAGAGATGTTGGGACAAATTTCGAGTGGATGTAGAGGATGTCTTGAGGAACAAATCGACAATAGGAACCCGTGTCCGGAAACGTCATCAACGAGGCTGCAGATCGTCTCAGTTATAGGCGCTGGTCGGGTGCTGTGGCCGAGCGGTTCTAGGCGCTTCAGTCCGGAACCGCGCTGCTGCTAAAGTCGCAGGTTCGAATCCTGCCTCGGTCATGGATGTGTGTGACGTCCTTAGGTTAGTTAGGTTTAAGTACTTCTAAGTTCTAGGGGACTGATGACCTCAGATGTTAAGTCCCATAGTGCTTAGAGCCATTTGAACCATTTCATAGGCGCTGGCGCCTCCCATTAGGCCTGCCATTCGGTTGCAAACATGAATTTGTACTTTGGCGCACCGCAGGCGATTTCCATCCGCAGTTTATATTTCTCCTTGAAATCTCTAAGTCACGTAATGTTTTTCAGTACACAGGAACAATATAAACTGCAGACGGAAATCCAGGTCTCAGACTTTCATCGACTATGGCAACAGAGCATCGCATTCACAGGAGACAAGGCCTGCCTACGCAGCAACTATCTTTATCTACTCCACTGGGGACGCTGCCATTCATTTGGGATCACTGAATAATAAATAACACTGCGAGACGTTCCACCAGCGATCCGTCGGCGTACAAAGTCATATTTGCTGCTCAGGGGTAGTCTAGGAGCAGGCGCCAGCACCTATATCTTCAACGCTCTGTAGCGTCATTGATGACGTTTTCGCCCTCGATTTTTTCCTGAAGACACCCTCTAAAACCACTCGACATTTGCCGCAACATTTGTGAATCACCCTTTATAGGATCGGGAGCTGTGACTCTGGCAGCTACATCATACTCCACCATCAACTTTTTGTTCAGAAAACCATGTGTAGAAAAATGTTCATCGTGATTGGCTCAAGATTTTAGATTAATTGTAGAAACGTTCTAGAAGTGTAGGACTTTTGCTGTTGGCAAAGGAGTCCACCATGCACCCGAGTGATAGTGTGCCAACTGATAAGTGCAACTTGTCTGAACAGGAAAGTGATGACAAGGAGAATTAATTGATTTAGAAAATATCTCAGTAGAAAAGGTAGATAAGCCACGATATAACATGCAACATTAGTGCTCAGAAACACGTGGTACAAAGAGTTTCACTACCCGAGAAAACGAAGCAAAAGGAAACCTGTACACGTTGCAAAACATCGAATGAAACTCAGTGGCAGGCAGTGTGATTTGTTTACCTGTTCTACCATTCAGATGCAATAATAAAAGATTTTGCCGCGTGCATCGAAACCTACTCCCTTCGCACGGGCACAAAGACCATATCTTCACAAGGAAGACATGCTTTAAGGTCATGAAAGCTTCAGTGAAATTCTATACTTCAGATCTCGCAACGCGAATCGAAAAAACAAATACGTGTGAATACACGATCTCTGTGAATGATTAACAAACTCGCATTACGAATGTGCTCCTCTTGCACGCAGCCAAACTGCTCCTTCCCACGCCGTGGTTTTCCATACACCGAGTCACGCCATCAGAGGATTAAGACGGGGCACACTACCCTACGACAAAGGTATCGTCTGTTCAACCACGCTACCCAGCGTTCGTTACGATGACTACTGGAACTTGATTGAGCCCATGTACCTTAACTCGAAGAGTTCTGCCTAAACATCTTACAGACCTTGCCAAAGATAAACTATGTTGCTAGTAATCGCTCAGTATGTACATAAATTTGTTTAAAAAAACCAGCAACTAGTCCCATAAAAGAAATTTTATTTGAAGATTTTGAACACGGCTGCGCTTTGGCAACTATATATGCAAGAGTTTCAATGGATTGGAAATAACAGCCAACCAGTTGCAAAGTGCAGTCTAATATATATATATATAGGGTGTTACAAAAAGGTACGCCCAAACTTTCAGGAAACATTCCTCACACACAAAGAAAGAAAAGATGTTAAGTGGACATGTGTCCGGAAACGCTTAATTTCCATGTTATAGCTCATTTTAGTTTCGTCAGTATGTACTGTACTTCCTCGATTCACCGCCAGTTGGCCCAATTGAAGGAAGGTAATGTTGACTTCGGTGCTTGTGTTGACATGCGACTCATTGCTCTACAGTACTAGCATCAAGCACATCAGTAGGTAGCATCAACAGGTTAGTGTTCATCACGAACGTGGTTTTGCAGTCAGTGCAATGTTTACAAATACGGAGTTGGCAGATGCCCATTTGATGTATGGATTAGCACGGGGCAATAGCCGTGGCGAGGTACGTTTGTATCGAGACAGATTTCCAGAACGAAGGTGTCCCGACAGGAAGACGTTCGAAGCAATTAATCGGCGTCTTAGGGAGCACGAAGCATTCCAGCCTATGACTCGCGACTGGGGAAGACCTAGAACGACGAGGACACCTGCAATGGACAAGGCAATTCTTCGTGCAGTTGACGATAACCCCAATGTCAGCGTCAGAGAAGTTGCTGCTGTACAACGTAACGTTGACCACGTCACTCTATGAAGAGTGCTACGGGAGAACCAGTTGTTTCCGTACCATGTACAGCGTGTGCAGGCACTATCAGCAGCTGATTGGCCTCCACGAGTACACTTCTGCGAATGGTTCATCCAACAATGTGTCAATCCTCATTTCTGTGCAAATGTTCTCTTTACGGATGAGGCTTCGTTCCAAAGTGATCAAATTGTAAATTTTCACAATCAACATGTGTGGGTTGACGTGAATCCGCACGTAATTGCGCAATCACGTCATCAACACAGATTTTCTGTGAACATTTGGGCAGGCATTGTTGGCGATGTCTCGATTGGGCCCCATGTTCTTCCACCTATGCTCAATGGAGCACGTTATCATGATTTCATACGGGATACTCAACCTGTGCTGCTAGAACATGTGCCTTTACAAGTACGACACAACATGTGGTTCGTGCACGATGGAGCTCCTGCACATTTCGGTCGAAGTGTTCGTACGCTTCTCAACAACAGATTCGGTGACCGATGGATTGGTAGAGGCGGACCAATTCCATGGCCTCCACGCTCTCCTGACCTCATCCCTCTTGACTTTCATTTGTGTGGGCATTTGAAAGCTCTTGTCTACGCAAGCTCGGTGCCAAATGTAGAGACTCTTCGTGCTCGTATTGTGGACGGCTATGATACAATACGCCATTCTCCAGGGCTGCATCAGCGCATCAGGGATTCCATGCGACGGAGGGTGGATGCATGTATCCTCGCTAACGGAGGACATTTTGAACATTTCCCGTAACAAAGTGAAGTCACGCTGGTACGTTCTGTTGCTGTGTGTTTCCATTCCATGATTAATGTGATTTGAAGAGAAGTAATAAAATGAGCTCTAACATGGAAAGTAAGCGTTTCCGGACACATGTCCACATAACATATTTTCTTTCTTTGTGTGTGAGGAATGTTTCCTGAAAGTTTGGCCGTACCTTTTTGTAACACCCTATATATATATATATATAGGCACTACAACACTGTCGTACTTCCGGAGGCACTGTATGCATCTGAAACAACACAAATAGGTGGGCAAACTAAAATCAAAGAAATAGAGAAACAAGAAAGGAAAATTCTCAGGAAAATTTTTGGCCCGATACAAGAGCAAGGAATCTGGAAGAAGAGACCAACATCAGAATTATATAAATACACAGACAAGATTACGGATACAATAAGGAAAAGAAGAATGCAGTTCTACGGACATATCCACAGGATGAATGAAAACACAATTTCAAAGCGAATTCTTAAAGTCATCAACTCAGGCAGGGGAAAAACAAAATGGATAAAAGAAGTTGAAGAGGACCTCAGACAAGCACACATAACAGTAAACGATGCAGTAAATAGAACTGAATTCAGGAACATCATCAAGAAACATAAATTTGACACCATGATACAGAGGAGACCAGGATGCAAATGGACAGCGGAGCGAAAGAAACAACACAGTGAACACATGGAGAAAATTTGGACTCAGAAAAAACATAAACAACCATCATAAAGGAATACAAGTTCAAACGCTCTCTTAAATGAGAATAATGGAAAATAATAATAATAATACGGTGTGTGGTAATTAATGGCGTAAACGCATACAGTTGAAAATACACGATACTAGAAGCAAAAAAGTTCAGTAAACATAGGGCCGTAAATGCATACCTTAAGAGCTATGAGCTATTTTTCATCTTTGATACTGTGAAATAGATCTCTTCTACTGCAAATTCTTTGCTTTTCATATTTTGGGAAGTGGTATTATGGACCAAAATAAGAAAAAAATGTTCATCAAACTTGTGCTCTAGAACGCTTACCTTAAAGTTACGAGCACTTGGTCATTAAAAGAGTTGTGTTTCAAAGATGAACAAGTGCTCATAGTTTCTTGTTTTGGTCCATACTACCAGTTCCCAAAATATGGAAAGCAAAGAACTTGCAGTAGAAGAGATTTGTTTCACACCATTGAAGATGAAAAATTGCTCGTAGCCCTTAAGGTGTACATTTTCGACCTTATGCTTTTTTGCTTCTGGTGTCGTGTACTTTCAACTGTATGCGATTACGCCATTAATTATGATACACACTGTGTATATACAGGGTGGTCCATTGATATTGATCGGGCCAAATATCTCACGAAATAAGCATCAAACGAAAAAACTACAAAGAACGAAACTCGTCCAGCTTGAAGGGGGAAACCAGATGGCGCTATGGTTGGCCCGCTAGATGACACTGCCATAGGTCAAACGGCTGTCAACTGCGTTTTTTTAAAATAGGAATCCCCATTTTTATTAAATATTCGTGTAGTACGTATAGAAATATGAATGATTTAGTTCGACCACTTTTTCCACTTTGTGACAGGTTAAGTAGTATATAAGCTTAGGGACTGGTGACCTTAGCAGTAAGTCCCATAAGATTTCACACACATTTTGAACTTGGATGATGTCGTCCAGCATAGATAGCACATGCCCGTTGGGCATTTCGATCACAATAGCCATACATCAACACGATATCGACCTTCTCTGGAATTGGTAAACGGTCCATGTATCACGAAGCAAATACCCTTCGCACTGGCGGAATGTTACGTGATACCACGTACTTATACGTTTGTGACTATTACAGGGCCATCTATCACAAAGCGAAAAAAGTGGTCCTACTAAAACATTCATATTTCTTTACGTACTACACGAATATGTAATAAAAAATGGGGGTTCCTATTTTTAAAAAAACGCAGTTGATAGCCGTTTGACGTATGGCAGCGCCATCTAGCGGGCCAACCATAGCGCCAGCTGGTTTTCCCCTTCAAGCTAGACAAGTTTCGTTCTTTGCAGTTTTTTTCGTTTGACGCTTATTTCGTGAGATATCTGGTCCGGTCACGATCAATGGACCACCCTGTACATAATGCGTGTGTCATTCACTTGTGTCATCCAGTTGATCACCATTTAAAATATTCGATGACACGCTGGATCCATTGTCAAATGTGTAATATCTGAAAAAGTTTTAAGACTAAGCTCTATAGTAGAGCTTAGTATTTAAATCATGTATTTTAAATGATGATCAAGCGGATTAATGTATTTTATTATTGTATTACATATTGTATTTTGTAGGACTACTGTGATATGCTGCATACAGCTGCTTAGTTTTGACGCTTGCTAATAATGATATAATTCTAAATATGTACTATATATTTGTCTTTAAATTTTTAATTTCTTCCTGATATTTTCTGATATTGTTATTCATCTTGAACTTATTTGTGGCATATTTTTTCGTACAGTCTTCTGACTAAGGGCACTAGGTGACAAACTGGTAAAGAAACAAAATTTATTTTGTGTAACTGGCTGCTGAGTTGTTTCAACAAATATACTTACAGTTGCTGAAGATGGATAAAGTACTAGGTACAGAAATGTACTTTTGCAATAAGTCTGCGGTTAAATAGCACGTGAAATAATCAAACAGCGAAGTGGAAGTGTTTCCCAAGTTTATGGTAAGTTTTTAGGCTTTATTTAGAATGAAAATAATAGACATCAAAATGGTTCACTCTAATTTCACAATGTTATAGGAGATATTTAATTTACAGAATAAAAATGAAGTCTTTAAGGAAACTATGTCTTCAGAGTAACGTATACTATTGTGTCTCAGTAATACTTTGTAATGTAGTGTCTAATCTGCCTCAGCATGTGAAATAGTGCAGCGTATCTTGTGCCGGTGTTTTTATTAGTGCGGAAACTGTTAGTCGATAAAGGTGCGCCACCAGGCGGACTGCCTGCGTCTCTCTTCTTTGGCTTCTGATCTATGCAATGGTTCGCATTGTAAGTAGCCTGTTTATGTGTCTGTATGTTGGCAGCGCGATATACTGCATTAATAACTCTGACAGCGCTGCGCGCACTCTGTAAGAGACTCCATGTGGCCGGTCGGACTGGCAGTTGGAGGTGGACAGCCAGTCGTGGTGAAAGTTGGGAGTGAGTAGTCAGCAGTGATGGAGGTTAGAGATTTGAAGTGTTAGCGAAAGCGGACAATCTGGATGTGTCCGACTTGGAGGTTGAATATTATTCATGATTACATAATTTTTGGAACTGGATGTCACGGACGACTATATATTTTTTTGAAGTGGATATCACATTATTAAGGTAAAAATACATTGTTTGCTTTGCAAAAAAATCTTTCCTTTGCTAACCATATGCCTGTCAGTAGTTAGAGCCTACAGTAGTTAGAATCTTTTATTTAGCTGGCTGTATTGGCGCTTTCCGTATTGCAGTAGTTCGGGTAATGAAGATTTTTGTGAGGTAAGTGATTTATGTAATGTACAGGTTATTGTTAGGATTTCTTCCTTTTCAGAGTCATTCTTTTGTATTAATTATTTGAAGTCAGGTTTTCATTTTTGAGCAGTCAGATAGTGTTGCGCTAGAATATTGTGAGTTAGTGTTGAGATGATAAAGACAAGCGAAAGTATAGTCCATTTCATTCAGCAATATAAGCAGAAAATTTAAATTAAGAAGTATCAGCATTAAGGTAGTCTAAGAAACCAGTCACATTAGCACACAGTACCGCTATTGGGTCATCACCAGACTTTGTGTAGTGATGTCATTAAGCAATTGTAATAAGGTTCGGCATGATACCATAATTGCGAACGAAATCTTCCCTTGTTAGCAGCACTTTACTCTGCCATCGCGAGTGATCGACCATTAATGGCTTCTTAACATGTGACAGAGCAATAAGGTCAATGATCTTGCAACGAGTGACAAGAAAAGCGAAGTGCCCAAAAGACGTGGTTGGAGGTCAATGTAACTTGTACACTTGGAGGACATCGGTGAGTAAGTAGTTCTCTATAACAGGTAGAGCGACCATCAGAGTGCATTATCGTTGTTCATGTTTGGCAGGCCTTGTATAGTGTATAGGGTGAACATTAATGAAACCGACAAACTACAGGGACAGACTCCTGGCTGGAATGGCGGAAACAAGGTCCTATGAACAAGTGTCTGGGAGTGCATCGTTGCCACGGTAGATGACGCTGACCTATGAAAGATCCTCTAATCCCATGCCGTGTGTTCCTCGTGTATTGCAAGCTGTGTGATTAGCGCAGCGTACTGTAAGCGGCAGAATAGTCCGATATTCGTGTTGGGAACAAGTCGAGATGGTGTTTGTGCACATCCAAGGAGAGGCAGCGTAGCTATACCAAAGCAAGTGCCTTCACAGACGCCAGTCACACCTCACAGCATTTAAAGCCCTTTTTGGGCGTTCTTGTGATCATGGGTCTTTCCAGACAGAAGACCGTGGAGGGAGGCGGTGGACTGCAGGTACACCAGATCTGGGGGGCCGGGCTCTACAGGATATTGAGAAGAACACTAGAAAAAGTTCCAAGTAAGTGACCCAGCAGCCAGAGTCCGATTATGTGTATCCTGCACGACAACCGCTACTACCCCTGCCACATGCAACGAATGCAAGGATTATCAGCAGCAGATTTTCTTCTATGGGAAGGATTTTGTCGTTGGTTTTTGCACCAGACCAGCTGTCCTCTTTACCAATGACGCAACCTTTACCAGAAGTGGCTTCATCAATCTGTATAATCGTCATCTGTGGGCTACAGACATGGCACTTGGTCAGAGAAACTTTCATTCGTCGGCAGCATGACCCGTGGCAATGATGCATTCCCGGATACATGCTCATTGGACCTTTTTTCCTCCATTACCAGTCAGGAACCCGTCCCTGCAGTTTGTTCTACCTGTATAAGGAGCGTGAATCGCATGAGATGTTGAGTGATCACTGTGAAGGATGCGAATATACCGCTTACGATATCAGCACAAGACGGAGTTTGGAAACGATCTCTTTCTGAGTCTCCATTTGGCCAGTTGGACGAAATGTGAGATATCCAGATTTGTGGGGCATTTGAATGTGACGGTGGTCCAATGATGGACTGCATGGGAATGTGAGGGGCGTCAAAGTCCTGGTCACCTGCATCTGACCACCACATGGAAGGATCGCCCTATTATGCAAAAACCACATCGTAACTGCTTCGCATCTGCACCAGCCGTACGAAAACAAATAATGGGCTTCCTACAAAATTCTGTGACATCCCACACCATTCATCTACATCTACATCGATACTCTGGAAATCACTGGCAGAGGGTTCATCGAATCACCTTCACAATTCTCTATTATTGCAATCTCTTATGCCGCGCGGAAAGAACAAACACCTATATCTTTCCCTATGACCTCTGATTTCCCTTATTTTATCGTGGTGACCATTTCTCACTATGTAGGTCGGTGTGAACAAAATATTTTCGCATTCGGATTAATTTCATGAGAAGATTCCGTGGCCGGCCGCGGTGGTCTCGCGGTTCTAGGCGCGCAGTCCGGAACCGTGCGACTGCTACGGTCGCAGGTTCGAATCCTGCCTCGGGCATGGCTGTGTGTGATGTCCTTAGGTTTGTTAGGTTTAAGTAGTTCTAAGTTCTAGGGGACTGATGACCACAGCAGTTGAGTCCCATAGTGCTCAGAGCCATTTTTGAAGATTCCGTCGCAACGAAAAACGCCTTTCTTTTAATGATGTCCAGCCCAAATCCAGTATCATTTCTGTGACACTCTCTCCCATATTTTGCGATAATACAAAACGTGCTGCCCCTCTCTGAACTTTTTCGATGTGCTCCGTCAGTCCTATCTGGTAAGGACCCCACACTGCGCAGCAGTATTCTAGAAGAGGACGGACAAGTTAGTGTAGGCAGTCTCCTTAGTAGGTCTGTTACATTTTTCTAAGTGTCCTGCCAATAAAACGCAGTCTTTGGTTAGCCTTCCCCCATAACATTGTCTGTGTGTTCCTTCCAATTTAAGTTGTTGGTAATTGTAATACCAAGGTATTTCCTTTAATTTACTGCTTTTAGTTTAGACTGATTTATCGTGTAATCGAAGTTTAACGAATTCCTTTTAGCACTCATGTGAAGGACCTCACACTTTCCGTTATTTAGCATCAACTGCCAATTTTCGCCCCATTCAGATATCTTTTCTAAATCGTTTTGCAATTTGCTTTGATCTTCTGATGACTTTATTAGTCGATAAACAACAGCGTCATCTGCAAATAACCTAAGACTGCTACTCAGATTGTCTCCCAAGACAAGGAACAGCAAAGGGCCTATAACACTACCATGGGGAACGTCAGAAATCACTTCTCTTTTACTCGACTACTTTCCGTCAATTACTACGAACTGTGACCTCTCTGACAGTAAATCACTAATCTAGTCAAATAACTGAGACGATATTCCATAAGCACGCAATTTCACTACAAGCCGCTTTTGTGGTACAGTGTCAAAAGCCTTCTGGAAATCCAGAAATACGGAATCGATCTGAAATCCCTTGTCAATAGTACTCAACACTTCAAGTGAATAAAGAGCCAGTTGTGTTTCACAGGAACGATTGTTTTCTAAACCCATGTTGGCTGTGTGTCAATAGACACTTTTCTTCTAGGTAATGCATATTGTTTGAACACAATATATGTTCCAAAATCCTGCTGCATATCGACGATAACGATATGGGTCTGTAATTAAGTGGATTACTCGTACTACCTTTCTTGAATACTGATGTGACCTGTGCAACTTTCCAGTCTTTGGGTACGGATCTTTCGTCGAGCGAACGGCTGTATATGATTGTTAAGTATGGAACTAGTGCAACAGCATACTCCGAAAGGAACCTAATTGGTGTACAGTCTGGACCAGAAGACTTGCTTTTATTAAGTGATTTAAGTTGCTTCGCTACTCCGAGGATATTTACTTCTACGTTATTCATGTTGGCAGCTGTTCTCGATTCGAATTCTGGAATATTTACTTAATCTTCTTTTGTGAAGGCATTTCGGAAGGGTGTGTTTAGTAACTCTGCTTTGGCAGCACTGTCTTCGATAGTATCTCCATTGCCACCGTGCAGAGAAGGCATTGATTGTTTCTTGCCGCTAGCATACTTCAAATACGACCAGAATTTCGTTGGATTTTCTGCCTGGTTTCGAGACAAAGTTTCGTTGTGGAAACTGTTATAAGTATCTCGCATCAGAGGCTAGCAGTAGGCACACTAGAAGATTACCATCCCACGGATGGGCTGTTCTTAGCACCACAGTTGTCGTGAGTGAGGACCTTGGACATCTACCGAATGGCATCGCAGTGCGTTCAGCAACGTGATAATCATCGGCGAATGTGTTGTCGACCTGCGTCCTGTAACTGCTGTCTCTAAGTGAGACGTGGACAGACTCATGTTTGGACTTAGACTGCTGGCGGCCATGATTTGCAAAAAACGACCTCACTGTTCAGAAAACTTCTTTTTAAGAAGGCTTACTGCTTTCACACGCTTCCCTGTGCGAAATGGTGGGTCTCTGTGTACGCTACTCTCTGACTCTGTGGGGTGCTGCTATTGACGGCCCGCATCTCGTGGTCGTGCGGTAGCGTTCTCGCTTCCCACGCCCGGGTTCCCGGGTTCGATTCCCGGCGGGGTCAGGGATTTTCTCTGCCTCGTGATGGCTGGGTGTTGTGTGCTGTCCTTAGGTTAGTTAGGCTTAAGTAGTTCTAAGTTCTAGGGGACTTATGACCACGGCAGTTGAGTCCCATAGTGCTCAGAGCCATTTGAACCATTTTGGTATCGACGACACGTTATTCGTTTCTAAGACAGGTATAACGATTGCTGCTGGGCCAAAAGAATTCACATGCTTTTTCGTGTACATTCACGATATTCAATCCTAAAGGCTACTGGAGTCCATCAGTTTTTTGACACGGCTCTCATTGTGTCCAGGCTCTTCGCAGAGTGTCCATTCTTAAGCGAGGGAAGAGCCTTCGCCGGCTACCCCCTGTGTGCTTGCAGAATGGCTGCAGTATCTGTAACTTAATCATAGCTAACACTTGGTTCAAGAATCATAAAAGAAGGTTGTATACATGGAAGAAACCTGCAGACACTGACAGGTTTCAGATAGAATATATAATAGTAAGACAGAGATTTAGGAACCAGGTTTTAAACTGTAAGACATTTCTAGGGGCAGATGTGGACTCGCACCACAATCTATTGGTTATGAACTGTAGACTAAAACTAAAGAAACTGCAAAAAGGTGGCAATTTAAGAAAGTGGGACCTGAATAAACTAACCAGAGGTTGTACAGAGTTTCAGGGAGAGCATAAAGGAACAATTGACAAGAATGGGGGAAAGAAATACAGTAGAAGAAGAATGGGTAGCTTTGAGGGATGAAGTAGTGAAGGCAGCAGAGGATCAAGTAGGTAAAAAGACGAGGGCTAGTAGAAATCCTTGGGTAACAGAAGAAATATTGAATTTAACTGATGGAAGGAGAAAATATAAAAATGCAGTAAATGAAGCAGGCAAAAAGGAATACAAATGTCTCAAAAATGAGATCGACAGGAACTGCAAAATACTTAAGCAGGGGTGGCTAGAGGACAAATGTAAGGATGTAGAGGCTTATCTCACTAGGGGTAAGATAGATACTGCCTACAGGAAAATTAAAGAGACCTTTGGAGAAAAGAGAGCCACTTGTATGAATATCAAGAGCTCAGATGGAAATCCAATTCTAAGCAAAGAAGGAAAAGCAGAAAGGTGGAAGGAGTATATAGAGGGTCTATACAAGGGCGATGTACTTGAGGACAATGTTGTGGAAATGGAAGAGGATGTAGATGAAGATGAAATGGTGGATATGATTTTGCGTGAAGAGTTTGACAGAGCACTGAAAGACCTGAGTCGAAACAAGGCCCCGGGAGTAGACAACATTCCATTGGAACTGCTGACGACCTTGGGAGAGCCAGTTCTGACAAAACTCTTGTGAGTAAGCTGTATGAGACAGGCGAAATACCATGAGACTTGAAGAAGAATATAATAATTCCAATCCCAAAGAAAGCAGGCGTTGACAGATGTGAAAATTACCGAACAATCACTTTAATAAGTCACGGCTGCAAAATACTAACGCGAATTCTTTACAGACGAATGGAAAAACTGGTAGAAGCCTACCTTGGGGGAGATCAGTTTAGATTCCGTATAAATGTTGGAACACGTGAGGCAATACTGACCCTACAGCTTATCTTAGAAGAAAGATTAAGGAAAGGCATTTGTACACTTAGAGAAAGCTTTCGACAATGTTGACTGGAATACGCTCTTTCAAATTCTGAAGGTGGCAGGGGTAAAATACAGGGAGCGAAAGGCTATTTACAATTTTTACAGAAACCAGATGGCAGTTACAAGAGTCGAGGGCCATGATAGGGAAGCAGTTGTTGGAAAGGAAGTGAGACAGGGTTGTAGCCTCTCCCCGATGTTATTCAGTCTGTATATTGAGCAAGCAGTAAAGGAAACAAAAGAAAAATTCGGAGTAGGTATTAAAATCCATGGAGAAGAAGTAAAAACTTTGAGGTTCGCCGATGACATTGTAATTCTGTCAGAGACAGCAAAGGACTTGGAAGAGCAGTTGAACGGAATGGACAGTGTCATGAAAGGAGGATATAAGCAAAACGAGGATAATGGAATGTAGTCGAGTTAACTCGGGTGATGCTGAGGGAATTAGATTAGGAAATGAGACACTTAAAGTAGTAAAGGAGTTTTGCTATTTGTGGAGCAAAATAACTGATGATGGTCGAAGTAGAGAGAATATAAAATGTAGACTGGCAATGGCATGGGAAGCGTTTCTGAAGAAGAGAAATTTGTTAACGTCGAGTACAGATTTAAGTGTTAGGAAGTCGTTTCTGAAAGTATTTGTATGGAGTGTGGCCATGTATGGAAGTGAAACATAGACGATAAATAGTTTGGACAAGAAGAGAATAGAAGCTTTCGAAATGTGGTGCTACAGAAGAATACTGAAGATTAGATGGGTAGATCACGTAACTAATGAGGAGGTATTGAATAGAATTGGGGAGAACAGGAGTTTGTGGCACAACTTGACTGGAAGAAGGGGTCGGTTTGTAGGACATGTTCTGAGGCATCAAAGGATCATAAATTTAGCATTGGAGGGCAGCGTGGAGGGTAAAAATCGTAGAGGGAGAGCAAGAGATAAATACACTAAGCAAATTCAGAAGGATGTAGGCTGCAGTAAGTACTGGGAGATGAAGCAGCTTGCACTGGATAGAGTAGCATGGAGAGCTGCATCAAACCAGTCTCAGGACTGAAGACCACAACAACAACAACAACAACATCTTTTCCATCGGCGTCCGTCGTATGGCGTCCGACCAGCTTTCTGCTGGGCCACTGGCGGAGTGGGTCGGCTAATGAGGGTCCCGGTGGAGGTATCACAGAACCATTCTTCCAAGGTTTTGGAGAGGAACAGCAGTGTTACTGCTCGCGTCTTTGTGGGGAGCCATCGGTTATGACTTGGAGTCACCACTGGTACTGACTGGAAGAACTGTGATGGCAGAACGGTACGTCACAATCGTCCATTTTTCTCAAGTGTTGTTTCCAATTTGTCAGTACCGCGATGTCATTTTGTAACACTAGTTAATGTTGCCTCTTCACGTTAGTGAGTAGAATGTATGAGTCTGGCGACATATCATGTGTCTTTCGGAAGTCATCATCCAGACAATTTCGAAGACTGCAAGAGCTGACAAGTGCGAGAATTATCGCACAATCAGCTTAACAGCTCATGCATCCAAGCTGCTAACAAGGATAATATACAGGAGAATGGAAAAACTTGTGGATGTGCTAAATGACGGCCAGTTTGGCTTCAGAAAAGGTAGAGACTGGTGGAGATATGAAGCGATTCTGACGTTGCGTTTAATAATGGAAGCAAAACTGAAGCAAAATCAAGATACGTTTATAGGATTTGTCGATCTGGAGAAAGCGTTCCACAATGTAAAATGGTGCACGATGTTCGAAATTGTGAGAAAAATAGGGGTAAGCTATAGGGAGTGACGAGTAATATACGAAATGTACAAGAACCAAGACGGAATAACAAGAGCGGACGACGAAGAACAAAGTTCTCGGTTTAAAAATGGTGTAAGACAAGGATGTAGTCTTTCAGCGTACTGTTCAATCTGTACATCGGGGACGCAATAAAGGGGATAAAAGAAAGGTTCAGCAGTGGAATTAAAATTCAAGGTGAAAGTATATCAATGTGGCCCTTATGCGAAGAGCTATTCGGATTGACATTGATTGGCAAAGTTTTTAGATGTCCTCCTGACGGATATTGTACGAAATTCTGTTGAGCTGATAGCAGAGTCGGTACAAACTGTAAATAGCCTTTCGCTCCCTGTTCTTTATCTCTGCTACCTTCAGAATTTGAAAGAGGGTATTCCAGTCAGTATTGTCAAATGCTACAAACGGAGGTTTGCCTATCCTTACCCTATCTTCTAAGATAAGTCGTAGGGTCAGTTTTGCCTCCCGCGTCCCTACATTTCTACGGAATCCAAACTGATCTTCCCCAAGGTCGGCTTCTACCAGTTTTTTCATTTTTCTGTAAAGGATTCATGTTAGTGTTTAACAACCTTATTAAACTGTGGTATCTGCTTGTAAATGGGAAATACGTAGCACATTCCAGGACACAGACAATTCAAATGAGGGATACGCCACTGTGCCCTCAGTGCAATGTTATAAACACAGATGAACATCGACTGACATGCGGGCCTTCTGCGGCAGTGTGGTGTTTGACCTCCCCCCCCCAAAAAAAAAAACGATCACCTTCCTCCATCGGGTGGTGCTGCAAACAATTGAACCATGGACACTATTTCTCCAAGATACGGCGTACTTGCCCCAAATGAAGAAGAATGCAGTGACTTTCATTCGGGGTCGGACTGTACTTTACCTTTTCCGTTAGTCCGGCAAGAATGTGCTAGAATTTTCTAAAAGAACGTCACTCACTGATTTTGCAAAATCCGAGAAATTAAATGTAACACTCTACTTTTTGGGTGGTGCCTTTCTTGGTCCCCCATCCAGCTGGGGCCCACTGGGTAGGGGAATGTAATTACAACAAGTGATTCGGAAAAAGAAAGGGCCAGGGCAGTGGAGAGGATCCACCATCATATGTGAAGATGTACCTGGCTCCAACACCAGGTATAACGGGACCGGCGATGATCGCGCCCGCGAAGAGAGATGCCGACTGTTATTGTTTCGTACCGAAAAAAAAAACAGTTTATATCTATTTCTTGTTACACCATTTATATAATGTCATTTGCTATCACCTCCTATTCACACCAAAAAGATAATTAAGGCGCCCACTCGCGATAAATGGAAAACCCTGGTTCAATACAAATTTTCTTGTGTCACGAATAAGGCAACACACTCATAGGCAAAAGAAAACGACGCACCGCAAAGAAATTATCCGAATGGAACTGGTATTGGTAGATGAGATGTGCATGTTCAGACAAACAAATGATCAGAGTTACAGACCGTATGGCGGGCGACATGGCTAACAGAAGAAAAATACTTCAATTGATCGATGAAAGGAGGAAGCACAAAAATGCTCCGGGAGACTCAGGAATACAGAAATACTACTTGCTGAGGAACAAAATATACAGGAAGTGCTTAGAAGCTAAGACGAAATGGCTGCATGAAAAGTGTGAATAAATCGAAAAATAAATGATCGTCGGTAGGACTGACTCAGCATACAAATGGTTCAAATGGCTCTGAGCACTGTGGGACTTAACATCTGAGGTCATCAGTCCCCTAGAACTTAGAACTACTTGAACATAACTAACCTAAGGACATCACACACATTCATGCCCGAGGCAGGATTCGAACCTGCGACCGTAGCGGTCCAGACTGTAGCGACCAGAACCGCTCGGCCACCCCGGCCGGCGACTCAGCATACAGGAAAGTCAAACCAACCTTCGGTGATATTAAAAGCGAAGGTGTGAAAGATTGTAACTCTAATTTGCTTTGCTGAATAGCGTAAGATGGTGACTTGAATTTGGTATGCTGAAATCGGGTGCTAATTAGACCATGAAAGCGGCTTAAAACGGTGAGCTGTCTTGGGAGGTTAACCGTGCGTTTACTGGGCCACTGTTTCACGACTGGGTAACTAGTCTAGGTTTACCACCTTACCAATCAGACTAACATTGATTATAATCTTTTACAGTCATACAACAACCGGTAATATATCTATATAAAAGGAGAATTTAAATAAAAAGAAAGAAATCAGTTTATATTTGCAAATTTATTTTAAAGATTGTTCATTGAAATTTCAGCATATTATACGTGAGTTATAACTGAGCTGGTGCCTTATTTACGATTGTGAGACTGTGAGATTGGAATATTACGGAACACATAAAATATGGAGCCAAGATTGGGAGACTGGATACAACACTGCATTCATAAAACAACACACAAAGAACATTGAAACACATGCAACAGAAAGTTAACCACAACCAATAGATTCAAATTTTCAGTTAAAGAAATTACTTTCGTAGCACAATCCTGTCCGTCTTGTAATTACCCTTCACGTGGTCAACTTGGTTTACAGAAAGCGTATAACTCCGCAATAATTTAGATAATAAAAATAAATTAGATCAAAAAGCAAATTACAAAACAAAAACCTCGAACTGGTTACTAACGTCTTACTATTAACCTGATGGGTCAAACAGTTATATAAGCACGTGGTACTGGTCTCACAAAGTACGCGCCACGTGGGTTGAACATAAAGAAAAGTTGGTATATTCAAAATCTTTTCAAGACGATACGTTATAATCACACAAGCATTTGCATTTAAGATTGATCTTACTTAGAGTTACTGACCAACACGTGGTTCCACTTTACTCACAAAGTAGTAACAAAGCAACTACCGCAAATTAATCTGAACTGGACACGAGAATTACACTCCGCTGCAATTAAAGATAACCTTAGCCATTTTAAAGCTAACCCGAAATAAAATGATTAAATTCTCAGTTAAGCTGAACTTAACAAATCCATTGTCCTATGGACTTAACAGACACGCGCTTAGCCGGAGATCTTACCACTTCAGACGCTCGCTACCGCCAGACTGCTACTGCTGGACTGCCCTGCGCTACCACTGGACTCCAACTGCCGACTCTCCAGCTGCCAGACTCCCACTGAACTACCCAGCGTGCTCCCGAGAGTCGCTCACAAAGACAAACGGAAGGCGCCAGAGGGGCAGCTTCCTATACCAACATGACAGGGGACGGACCGGACCATACTAAGAATGGAAACCTCTCTGCTTTTAGGAACCGTAGCTACCTGTTTCAACGTTGGTCCTACTGTTCTCTAGCAGACAGCCTTGTCTGCTACCCTCAAGCATGCAGCTACAAACACATTTGATCATTCATCCTCTCACACCGAAGGGAAGGGGGATGACAGTATCTTATCATACACAGTATATAAAAGAAAGCGGATGTAGGTTCCGTATGAGACTGTGTGACATGAATTACATATAAGAATTACATATAAACTGTGCTTTAAAGTGTAGTAGTGTGAGAGATCGTTCTTGTTTACATGTAAAAGTAACACGTTCCACTACTCAGTCTCCTCCCAGATAGTCAGAAACGCCACAGTAAATTTAGAAGAGGAATTTATTCCTTAAAAGACAACAAATTTGAGAAATTAAACATGAAAGGAATCCAACAGAGACCTTTCATAACCCCAACGCTCCGGGAAAAGACTGTGCAGGGAATTTTCTGGCCATGCTAGGACATTCCCAAGCAGGCTTCTCACACCCTACTTAAACCAAAAGTGTAAAGAAAAAGGCAAAAGGTCACCAGCTACTTGCTAAAACACAATAATTTCAAACATCTTTACAATCTACCAATTTCAAAGAGAGAAAAATAAAAACACACAATCTGTGACACCTATTTAAAAGATCATGTAGACCTAAATCGGTCAGCAAGTAAAAACAATGGTTCCTGTGTCATTAATATGAAAACAATTTCTGGTTGTTACCCTTATGGAGTTCACCAGTATTTGCTCATTGCAAGAGCCAACTGATCACAGGCAAATTTATGACTGTTTATTAACAGGCAAAATTTATGAAAATAGCAAAGGTGCCACAGCAATTAAAAAAAAGAACATCAAATAACATCAGTATCATAAAGTAGAACATTACAATGCACAATTCGCAAAAGCAAAAAATCGACAAAAAAAACATGTTTTACTAAGTGGTTATCGCAAAAAAATTCTATATCTTATAAAACTAATAATCTGTAGGATTAACCTAACTATGTGGCACTAATTTAATCACTCTACAATATTTCAGTTAGTTAGCAAACAATGAGCACTGTGTCATTATACTGAAAGTACAATAATTGTGTGATTGTTACCCTTAAGGGGTTCCTCACAATAAATATGCCCCATGCAAAGGCTAATCGATCACAGTCCAATGAGAATGAATAGCTATCTGACTCATAAAGGAAGCAGTGCCACAGCAATGAATTTTCGAAACAAAATATCACAGATCTAATACCTAACACAAGAACAAACATTGATCAATAAAACAGTACAATAGTCAACATCTAAAACAAAACACCAATAAATAAAACACCTGCAAAATACAATGGTCAAAGTTTTTAAAAAAATATAGAACACCTGCAACATACAAGAGTCAAAGTTTAATAAAGACCAATAAATCGAGTCCCTGCAAAACACACGAGTCAAAGTTTCTGTGACAGAAACACACGTATATGCATTGAACTAAGAACCGTATAATCACTGTTCACTGATACACTCACTAGTTCCACTGTTCCGTGGCACAATATAAGGGGAGGGGAAGGGGGTTCGTCGCCGCAGCTGTCAGTAGGGATTTTTGTCCATCTGTTGCGTGCGATCCCGCCGTCTCTGCCCTCTCATGAAGTTTCTCTTGTGTCACGAACATCTCGATTTTGTTCCATGTTTGTATTGTCAAATTCGTGCAGTATCCTCGATTGACATGCCAGGTTGATATTCCTGGGCAAGGATGACACTTCAATGGCTCTTCTTCGTGTCACCCTTAGCGACCAGAGAACATCTAACCATGAATTACTGTCGCTTGACAGTAGGCATCCGTCAGGAAATGTCGATAGGCGTCGTTGACGTCTGCAAGTTTCTTTGGACAGTACCTGTAAAAAGGCTCTACGCCCCTTGTTTTGTTTCACCGCGGCCGTCTCGTCACGGTCGCGTGCGTGGCCAGGAGATGGATTTCCGCGCGGTGGACCGCTCGCCCATATCAGGTCATTCCCTTCAGGAAGGGTCGCTCGGGGCGGCCGCCCATTAGCTACAGGTGCAAGGGAAAGTGTTTCCCGCGTCCTTTTGTTGTCGGCCGCGCTCCCAAAGTGGCCTGGCTGACAGCGTGTCCCACTGGGAAACCCGCCAGTTTACAACTAGTCCGGCTGCTCCCGCTGTCTCGTAAGAGTTTAGCCGGTTCGCTTTCACGTTCACAACTGCATATAAAGACATTGTTCATCATATTTATGTGATTACACAATGTCATACATAATACCACTTAGTATTGTCTTTCACAATTTTTAAGAACAAAGTTAGATGAATCGACAATATAAAATTAAAAGTTAAATGACTTGACAATATAAAAAGATAAAAGTGAAATGACTTGACAATGTAAAAAAATTAAAATTAAATGAACTGACAATATCATATTTAAATCCACATCACTAATGTGGTTCACTTGTGTTTTAATAAATCAAATGCCACTTATTAATTCACTAAAATGAATAGGGTTATGCCTTGCGCAAGTATAGGTTGGGAGAGCATGGGGTTCACATGTTATTTACACACACACATGCACACCTGTTGTCTATTCTACAAACTAACTACCCATAAACATGCATTACTCAAAATTCTACTTCTATCCACTACTAATTAATCCCACAAGCCACTTCAATGCTACTTCAACAAAGTGTTTACACCACTACAGAAATGTTCTAATTCGCCCTCTTCTTGACGCTCGCGGCATACGTCTTGTCACATGATAAATGGAGAAACCTTCCTTAAACATACACAGTAAAAAGAACAATGGTTATTTACACACAAAAACATTTATACCAGTTCGCACACCTGAAAAGAGACTCGCAATTATACATTTATCATACTCATATATTCACACATAACACAGTAAGAAAATTTCATCTAAAATTACGTTATTACAAGAATTAATCACACAGATGGCTCTGAGAAGGTTAAATTATTTGCATTATACAGGTTATATTACATTTTCTTACCCATTTTGCTTCGATTTCGTTCCTTCTTTACGTTACCTTTCGCCTTCAAATCAGTTATTTCTCCTGTGGTGGTTATTCTGGATTCATTTCTCATGAATGGCAAAATTGTGGTCACCTCTATTCTGTAAAACAGTATCATCTTAACATATTGAACTTACAACAGACACAAAAGATCCGAATCCTCCTGTAGTTTAAATGACAAATGTTTTGCTTCATCCTTATTACCTTAAACCAAGCTTTCCTTCGTTCCCATAATCAAAATTATTTAATCATCCTCTACCTTCAAGAGGGAAATTTCCTCAGTACAAATCCTATAGGCTGCAGTGCATCCCGCACCAGCGAAAACAGTAGGCTGTAATGCTCACAGCATCAGCAAAACACAAAACACATAATCGTCGCTTTTCTGGGACAAGTATTAACGCAGAATAAGTTTTCCAGGCTTTGGCTCAACATCAATCAAGACTACAAAAAGGATCCATATTTCCGTTCCATTCTCCATTTGCTGAAAAAAACTGCTCGTATTTGACTACCACAATAATATTTCAGGGCCACGTAAATTACACAAACCACAATTCTTCTTTCACCTTGAAGGGAATCAATATACTTACGAAATCCACAGACAGCACTTTACGTACTCAGCTATAAAGAACAAAAAAGACATATATCATCAATATTAACATATCATCGCATATTGGGAAGCCAATGGTTAA
Source organism: Schistocerca nitens (assembly GCF_023898315.1). Classification (NCBI taxonomy): domain Eukaryota; kingdom Metazoa; phylum Arthropoda; class Insecta; order Orthoptera; family Acrididae; genus Schistocerca; species Schistocerca nitens. The sequence continues at coordinate 212,264,481 of NC_064623.1, read as the reverse complement.
ACAATCGTATTATCGCATCCTGTTTTCAAGATTCCAGATTTACTCATTCCTTTCTCAGAGTTCTCCTATCTTAAAATATTCATACAGCACGCATACTATAGTAAGAGATCCTCATTTATACTGACAGATATAGGATAGTAATAGGTAGATAGTAGCACTGAAAGCAGAAAATCGGAAACAAGGCTACTAACAGCTGGGGACCTGGGTTTGCCAGACCCATAATATCCACAGATCGGATATTCCCCTGAGTTCTTGCAATTTCAGCAACGATCTTGCTTCTCTCAGGAGCGACTCTTTTCAATTGACACAAAAAAAACATTTCACTTGTTCACAAGGAAACCTTTTATCTTTACGTTTGAATCAAACTAAATCCTAATTGCACAAGGAAAGAAAACAATTAAAACATCACTTCAATCAATCACATAGAAATATCTTTATCATTATTTTTACTAACATATTATTCAAAATGCATACGCCACAAATTTAAACTAATCAATTCATTCTCCTCTCTATAAATCCTATGTACTCATTTGCCATGTCGCTCATTTGTTCCGATTGGCGCCTTCTGGGCTGATCATTTGTCATTGCCGGTTTCGTTCATTTCCATTTGTTGGATTATGTCTGGGGTTGGCCGGCCGAATTTCGACATCATGTGGGGCTCCGCCTACAATTCTACTCCCACCGTGTTCATCGTAGTAACGATGCTGGTTGCCGTACCTGTTGCGTTCACGATCTTGTCCCCATACTCTATCATTTCTGTTGCTCCATCTGTGTTCGCGACTGTTACCCCAGTTTCTATACGGCCTGTCTCGATTATTGTTTCGTTCGCGTCGCGACGACCAGTCACGCCGTTGATTAGTAATACGGCCACGACTGCGATCGCGCTGCTGAGCCCCGTAATAACTTTGTGCCTGATTAGGCGGGCATTCTGGTGTATTGTATTCCAACTCTTGGAGAAGCGTTTTAAATGTTTCCACGTCCTCTTTGCATCGTCCCGCAAGAATGACGTGCCGCAAGTGCATCGGCAATTTGGTGATGCATATCCTAATTAGTTCCGCAGGTCCGTATGGGTCGTATAAAAATTGATTTGCCTGCAGCATGTGGTCGAATAGGCGTGCAGGGCTGCCGAAACCAGACTGGTTCAAATTTGGCAGCATAATTATGCCATGTTTGACCCTATCTTGTGCCGCTTCCGACCAATAGGCGGACAGAAAGGCTTGTCGAAACTCCCGAGTGGAGTTGCAGTGACGCGCTGCCGACCTCATACGACTCGCCGGTTCGCCTTCCAAATAGCCACACATATACTCTATTTTATGTGAACTTGCCCAGTCGGGAGGAAGACAGAACTCAAATTGCTCGAGCCATGCTCGTGGATGTATGCCTTTTTGAGAATTTCGGAATATCTCAAATTTTCTTACCGTAAGGAAATGTTTGAAATCAAATCCCCGCATTTCCTCTTGGCGAGGCCCTTGAATTTTTTTATTTGTCTCATGTCTGCCCCTTAAATTACATTCTTCCCTGTCGTCAAAATCTCCCTCGTGGCCGGAGTCCCTCTCTGCACTGTTCGTACGGCTATTTTTATTGCTATTGGCGAGTTCGGAATCACACGCCATGCGGTTTTCCAGATGCGCCACGCATTCTTGTAAATCGCCTGTTACAGCTTTGTGCTGTCTGTTCACTTCAAACTGTCCCTTCTGGAATTTAAGAAGCGAACGCACTTCTTCGGTCTCTGCGGCCGCTACCTGTGTGATATTGTTCTCGCTTTCCGTCAGCTTCATCGTGCCTACAATGTCCGCTAATGCCGCGATCTTCTCATCTATTTGTCTCTTGTCCTCCGCCCCAGTCTGCTTCAATTGTTCGACCTCCTGTTCCAACGCGTGGATCGCTAAACTGTTGTCCGCTATTGTGTTGCTAACGGCCGTGGGACAATGCGTTTCAGCCTCTTGGACCCTCGAGAGTACCTGCTGGCGATCTCTTTGGCATTGTTCTCTCAGCTCTTGGAAATTCCTAAGTAGCCGTTCTTCGCTTTCTTTAGATTTGGCCTCGCCACTCCGCTTACTCTGTTCTAAGGCTTGCAGACGACCATCGATTTGTTCAAATGTACGGCCTAATTCTTTCATAATGTCACTTTTTATTTCACTTGCCAGATCGTTTATTCTTTGTGAGATATCATCGGACACTCTCTGCATCGACTTGTCGGTTTTATTTGTCTGCTGGATTAGTTTTTCGTCTATTTGTTCGCCTAGCTCGCGGATCGATTTTTTGGATGACGTCATTTGTTCGCCTAGCTCGCGGATCGATTTTTCAGATGACGTCATTTGTTCGCCTAGCTCGCGGATCGATTTTTCTGATGATTCTTTTTGTTCTCGGAACAAGGCTTTCATGAGTTCTGCCAAATCAGTTTGGTTAGTTGGAGGCAAATTAATTTCTAGCTCTGCTGTGAGCCCGTTCGTGCTGTTTTGCATTTCGTCTGAAGTATTCCCCATTGCATTTTCGGGACCGCCCGACGCGTTAACATTCGAAATTAAATCATCCCCTTGGTCCATGTTGCTTAGGTTGTCGGACCGCTTACTTTTAGTTTGGTTACGTGTCTGCATTAGTGCAATTTATAACCGGTATGCGACACACTAATCACAATAAATGTGTCCCCCAAAAATTACGACAGTCACACGAAAGATACTCAACCTAGTATGCACTTTTTCACACGCACAACAAATTTTTATCTTAGATCGAAACAGTGGAATTTACAAGCGAGAGAAAAAAAAAACACACACACACATATAAAACACACAAATATAGAAAACAAAACAAGACAAACAACGCAACGCCGATCAACAACGCCGTGAATCTTTTGAACGTCTGCTCGGAAACAACGCAAAAGTTGTTTGAGCGCTGTAGGGAAAAAAATTAAGTTTATTCAACGCTTGCAATCTAACGTCTCAGAGATTCCAGAGTCTAGCGGAATCACAGAACAGGGTCGCCATGTGAAAGATTGTAGCTCTAATTTGGTTTGCTGAATAGCGTAAGATGGTGACTTGAATTTGGTATGCTGAAATCGGGTGCTAATTAGACCATGAAAGCGGTTTAAAACGGTGAGCTGTCTTGGGAGGTTAACCGTGCGTTTACTGGGCCACTGTTTCACGACTGGGTAACTAGTCTAGGTTTACCACCTTACCAATCAGACTAACATTGATTATAATCTTTTACAGTCATACAACAACCGGTAATATATCTATATAAAAGGAGAATTTAAATAAAAAGAAAGAAATCAGTTTATATTTGCAAATTTATTTTAAAGATTGTTCATTGAAATTTCAGCATATTATACGTGAGTTATAACTGAGCTGGTGCCTTATTTACGATTGTGAGACTGTGAGATTGGAATATTACGGAACACATAAAATATGGAGCCAAGATTGGGAGACTGGATACAACACTGCATTCATAAAACAACACACAAAGAACATTGAAACACATGCAACAGAAAGTTAACCACAACCAATAGATTCAAATTTTCAGTTAAAGAAATTACTTTCGTAGCACAATCCTGTCCGTCTTGTAATTACCCTTCACGTGGTCAACTTGGTTTACAGAAAGCGTATAACTCCGCAATAATTTAGATAATAAAAATAAATTAGATCAAAAAGCAAATTACAAAACAAAAACCTCGAACTGGTTACTAACGTCTTACTATTAACCTGATGGGTCAAACAGTTATATAAGCACGTGGTACTGGTCTCACAAAGTACGCGCCACGTGGGTTGAACATAAAGAAAAGTTGGTATATTCAAAATCTTTTCAAGACGATACGTTATAATCACACAAGCATTTGCATTTAAGATTGATCTTACTTAGAGTTACTGACCAACACGTGGTTCCACTTTACTCACAAAGTAGTAACAAAGCAACTACCGCAAATTAATCTGAACTGGACACGAGAATTACACTCCGCTGCAATTAAAGATAACCTTAGCCATTTTAAAGCTAACCCGAAATAAAATGATTAAATTCTCAGTTAAGCTGAACTTAACAAATCCATTGTCCTATGGACTTAACAGACACGCGCTTAGCCGGAGATCTTACCACTTCAGACGCTCGCTACCGCCAGACTGCTACTGCTGGACTGCCCTGCGCTACCACTGGACTCCAACTGCCGACTCTCCAGCTGCCAGACTCCCACTGAACTACCCAGCGTGCTCCCGAGAGTCGCTCACAAAGACAAACGGAAGGCGCCAGAGGGGCAGCTTCCTATACCAACATGACAGGGGACGGACCGGACCATACTAAGAATGGAAACCTCTCTGCTTTTAGGAACCGTAGCTACCTGTTTCAACGTTGGTCCTACTGTTCTCTAGCAGACAGCCTTGTCTGCTACCCTCAAGCATGCAGCTACAAACACATTTGATCATTCATCCTCTCACACCGAAGGGAAGGGGGATGACAGTATCTTATCATACACAGTATATAAAAGAAAGCGGATGTAGGTTCCGTATGAGACTGTGTGACATGAATTACATATAAGAATTACATATAAACTGTGCTTTAAAGTGTAGTAGTGTGAGAGATCGTTCTTGTTTACATGTAAAAGTAACACGTTCCACTACTCAGTCTCCTCCCAGATAGTCAGAAACGCCACAGTAAATTTAGAAGAGGAATTTATTCCTTAAAAGACAACAAATTTGAGAAATTAAACATGAAAGGAATCCAACAGAGACCTTTCAGGTGATAACATTAAGAGTGCAACGGGAATTCCACTTTTAAATGCAGATGAGAGAGCGGATAGGTGGAAAGAATACAATGAAAGCCTCTATGAGGGGGAAGATTTGTCTGGTGTGATAGAAGAAGAAACAGGAGTCGATTTTGAAGAGAGAGGGGTTCCAATATTATAATCAGAATTTAAAAGAGCTTTGGAGGACTTAAGATCAAATAAGGCAGAAGGGATAGATAACATGCCATCAGAATTTCTAAAATCATTGGTGGAAGTGACAACAAAACGACCATTCACGTTGGTATGCAGAATGTATGAGTCTGGAGACACACCTTCTACTTTCGGAAAAACATCATCCACAAAATTCCGAAGACGGCAAAAGCTGACAAGTGCGAGAATTATCGCACAATCAGCTTAATAGCTCATGTATGCAAGTTGCTTACAAGAACGGAAGAACAGAAAAGAAAATTGAAGATGCGCTAGGTGACGATCAGTTTTGCTTTAGGAAATGTAAAGGCACGAGAGAGGCAATTCTGACGTTGCGGTTAATAATGGAAGCAAGACTAAAGAAAAGTCAGGACACATTCATAGGATTTGTCGACCTGTAAAAAGCGTTTAACGATGTAAAATTGCACAAGATGTTCGAAATTCTGAGAAAAATAGGGGTAAGCTATAGGGAGAGACGGGTCATATACAGTATGTACAATAGCCAAGTGGGAATAATAAGAGTGCTCGGATTAAAAAGGGTGTAAGACAAGGAGGTAGTCTTTCGCCCGTACTGTTCAATCTGTACATCGAGGATGCAATGATGGTAATAAAAGAAAGGTTCAGGAGTGGAATTAAAATTCAAGGTGAAAGGATATCAATGATACGATTCGCTGGTGACATCGCTATCCTGAGTGAAAGTGAAGAAGAATTACATGATCTGCTGAACGGAATGAACAGTCTAATGAGTACAAAATATGGATTGAGAGTAAATTGAAGAAAGACGAGGGTAACGAGAAGTAGTAGAAATGAGAACAGCGAGAAACTTAATATCAGGATCGATGGTCACGAAGTAGTGAAGTTAAGGAATTCTGCTACGCAGGCAGTATTGTCCAGTCAAATAGCAGATATACCTTGCAAAAGGTGGGGTAGAAGAGTTTATTTTTTCAACTCGTTCATATGGCTTGAAAGATTAGAAAACCGAGTTTGGCCAACAAAATTTCGCTTGGGAAAACTTTCTGCAGTCAAAAAACTTGGAAAATTTCGGCCTTTTTTCAGTTTTTTCAAAATATCTCAGTTTTTTTGCTCCTATCGCTTTAACGTCTATTTTCTTTTTTAAACAGCACAACATTCTCTACAAATTTGATTCTTGCCATTTTTTTCTACTCCCAATATAAAAATACCAATTTTTCAAATTTTGAGCATAGTGGCTATATACCCTATCTTTGAACACTATTTTTTCAGTTTCTGTTTGCGTAGTATAAATACATTATACATCATGTTATATATTGGAATTTACCTCCTCACTTTCAGGCACCCAACTATTGTGATTCTTGCATCACTACCTGAAGTTCACTATGGGCCACCTCAGCCCAGGTATTTGTAAAACTATAAATATAAAAATACATCATTAAGAGATAGACACACACACACACACACACACACACACACACACACACACACACACGCACGCACACGCAAACAAAATAAATTGTCTCAGGAAACTGAACTATGATTAGCTGCAATAGGCAACCTAATTAGGTAGGTAATTATTCTTGTGTATAAAAGCCACACAGTTGACATTAAAAATAAGTAGCTTTATTACAATTAAAATGCATTGTCAGTTACTAAAAAATGTTGACAGTTCTGGGTGTGTAATACTTGTAATATCGCACTTTAGCGCACTTGAGACAGATATGAGCATCACTTCCAACGTTTTGATGGGCCAGGTTCCTCAGTGACACCAGAAATACCTTGAGTTACGGATTATAGAGTTGATCCCAGATTGACCTCTTCTTTAAACAGCGAGTCAGCCTCAGCAAGTTCGTTGATTTCGTCAGCGGTTTCCTCAACATCCTCCATAACATCTTCTTCACAGTCTTCATATAAAAATTTTGGCACGTTTTCACAGTTGACCGCAATACATTTCTTGCAGATGGAAGAACATTTCAGACCCGCAGGAGCACGCTCCGCCACAGTTCAACTTGCATGAGCATGAAACAACGTGAAGAAGTGCTTCAGGTGCTGGATCTCGGCCCATTATAACGGGTATTGGACCGTGGTCACTGTGATTCCAGCCCCATTTCTCAGGAGGTTTCCAGTTTTCCATCCAACTTTGGACTTGTTGTGCAGCATCTTGTGTAGGTGGCAACCGTGCAAGATTCAGTTTGCTTTTTGTGGCAGACTTGGCGAATAGCTGGTACCGCAAATGGTCTAGTGCAGGGGCGGGCAGGAATCCTGCACATGTGCGGTGCACTTGCACGCGTGCAGTTTTAACAGGTGTTCCGCGTGCACACAGGGGCAAGTTGGACACCCGCTTATCTCCCCTCCCCACCATACCCTCTGTCCGCTCCTTCCTCTGTAATGCGTTTTGTTTCCTAGCTTGCTTTATTGAGTGAATGAATAAGGTTAGTAGGAGTGCTTGAAGGAAATCATGGTTTGAAAGAGTACCTATTACCTACGATACGTTTTATTTAATTATCGCAGGTGGAGTTTACAATACGTTTAATATCTGGAACAAAATTTCTACATACAGACAAACACAAACAGTTACGTAAATTTTCATCACTGATGTTTGCTCTTAACCGAGACTTATTAATTCAGCAAATGGTTTTCCAGCTCTCGCTATATTAAGCGCAGTCTTATAATTTGCACATACCGCTGGGCTATTATTGTTGTCGTCCTGAAAACTTGAAAACAGTGCTCCATAAAATTTTCAATCAGTTAGATGAGAGACATGACGAGAGAAAGTCGCAGATCTCTCGTGACAATAGTAATTACGACCAATTCAAATGGCTCTGAGCACTATTGGACTTAACTGCTGTGGTCATCAGTCCCCTAGAACTTAGAACTACTTAAACCTAACTAACCTAAGGACATCACATACATCCATGCCCGAGGCAGGATTCGAACCTGCGACCGTAGCGGTCGCGCGGTTCCAGACTGTAGTGCCTAGAACCGCTCGGCCACTCCGGCCGGCCAACTACGACAGATTCACCTGGTATCGTCAGATCGCTCTTCTTAAGCTCAGTCAATTCCCCATCCGCTCAGAATCCGACAGTAAATTGTACTCGTCCTTGTGAAATTTATTATAATGGCATTCAATACTAAACTTCCGTTGACCAGCGAGAATGCTGCCACATATTAAACATTTCGAATTTTCACGTTTTTGCACAAAGAAAAAATGATTCTCCCATTACTTTTTAAAAGATAGCAAATCTCCACTTCTCCGTTTCTTGAAATACAACGTTCACTACATAGTGGTCGCTTCGCATCAACGTCCGCAGCTTAGCCTGGCTCTACACTGCCGCAACCTGCAGGCTGTCGCCACTAGAGATGGGTCGAACTCGTTCATTCCCGTGAACTACTTCATTCGTTTCACTCTTTGCCGCGAAGCGTTCAAATGAAGTAGTTCATTCATGAAGTACGGAAGCCTCGCGAAGTTGCCCAGTTCACCGCTCAGCCGCGGCTACGCTCGCTTCGCCTCGCTCGTACAATAAAGCTTCGTAATACTTCATAATTTTACCAACAGATGGCCGAACTATGCAGTAACGTGCACGCAACGTTTTACGCTCTTACAGCGTCTGAGTTAAATAGAGCATGGTCGAAGGGGACAAAGGAAAGATAAACAGAGAAGCCTGTCACATATAAAGAAGGTGATACATTGAATCTTGCTCGACATTTTTTCATGAAGCGCCCAAAAAAGTCTTTATCTGCCAAGTGAAACATTATTTGTTGTATTCATGGACTGAGAACTAGGGCTACCAACGAAATGCAGTCCAATTTTATGTTCCTTTTAAAATTTAATCCAAAATAGAATGAGTATGTTTACCACTGTCACAAAGTCTATACACCTACGTTAAGTAATTATTCAGAAGTTTTCCTGTAGATTTTATTTTTGTTGAGGATAATAACCCTCCACATTCAAAACGTAAACTGTCACCTGTAGTCATTGGTACGATTTCAAGTAAAATCCCTCTTTCAGTGTTATTAACAAACCTTTTATTCTCATGTTAGCTGTGCGTGCTCACACAGCCAGCCTCTTCGTTTGTATCTTTAATATTCATTTGTCTGCAAGCGCTGCCAACGGCAAGCTACCCGTGGACGCGAAGTTTGACTGCACAAATAGTCACGGGTAATGATGCCAGCACTGCAGGAAGCGGCTGACGCTGCCTTCCCCTCGCCTCCCCAACCTCTCCAAAACCTATCGCTCACCACAAACACCGCGTGATTCGTCGACAGGCAGTAGAGGGAGGGCTGAAGTGAAGGGAGGGTGAGTAACGTAGCGCCGATGTAGTGGGAGAGGGAGAGGGGAAGAGAGTGAGTGAACTAGAAGAAAGTGTGGAGTGTGCTATCTGTGAAGAGTTTGAAGTACCAGTTCATTGAAATTGAGTGGTTAGTTCACACTTCACTGGAGTGAAGCGTTCATTTGGACGACTCATTCACGAGTTCCCCATCACTAGTCGCCACAGCCCCTGTCGACGCCTGCACGCTGGCAGCACACGTGCAGCGGTGTGCGCTCACGAGCCGCGTGCAGCGTTTGCCCGCCCCTGGTCTAGTGTGTGGGAACTACTGACACCTCCACTATACAATGCGATAGTGACCTGTTCTTCTACTGTTATTATTTCTCCACGGGTAGCATGTGGTTTATTGAACGTGCAAAGCGCTGAGGTTAGGTGTTCATTTTTCGCAACAATATTGCAGCACTTAATTTTTCCTTGACCAAAAAAAGCGGATGTTGTATCACATCCGCTAAAGGCGTGAGTGAACAGAATATGTTCACTGCCAAACTTGTAAGATGCAGTGGAAAACCACTTGTCTTCTGCATTTCCTCTTCCTGGCTTTAAGAAAAATAAGTTTTCAATGCCTTGCCCCAAACCGGTCATGAGCACAAGCAGGTCAACATCTTCTCCTACAATGGCAACAGTTACAAAATCTTTGGTTCTTGAAATGGCAGGTGTTACAATCATAACGTCAGCATCTTCTTGTGCCTGGTGTACTTCAATGCTACACTCCAGAAATTCCTTTTTAAGAATTGTGATCAAACGCAACTTGTTTCGTTCGTTGTACAAGAACTTGTCCTGAGGGACTTGGTTCACCATCTCTGATGCAACCACAACGTCAACCGAAGAATGTTTTTTGGACCTACGAATCCTCTCGGCACCCTTTGTGCTACATTTGTCTCCCTCACATGGATTCCCATCAAATGCAATAGCAAATTGAGATCCAAAATGACATTGCAGGTAAGAAACATAGCTTTGGGCTATTGACTTGAAGCAAACATTTCGAGTCCAAGTCACTTTGTGGATAAGGTACCCTAGATCAATGACAAAAAATTTACTCGGTCCACCCGACTTCACATCTTCCACTGGAACGAAGGCATTGTAGAGTGAAGATTTTGTTCCTTTTCGCATGCCTTTTTCTGAGAATAGGGATATTGGGCAAGGAGCAAGTTCATATTTCAGAAAGGCTTTTAAGTCTTCTTCACTTTGTTTCCTTAAACAAATCCTTTGTAAAAGAGTTAAAGGATCAACAGGAGTAATTTTAGTGCTCCCAGCTTTTACAGAATTGAACGCAGAAAGGAGAGGAGTCACAACTTTATCTTTTCTACTGAACTTTACATCATGGAAATTGTTACCAACTATTCTTTTCATGGCTTTTTCCCCCTCTTCGTGACACATATGACAATTAACATCCTCCGTTCCGATAACACCATTGCTGATAGACGTTATAAAATCACTTTCAGGGAAGGGAGGGTGCACTGAAAACCAAGGCCCTGCAGCAGAGTGAGATGGTAAATTCCGATGAATAACATGATGAGTAATATGTATATACTACAAAAATAGTAACTGAAATAACAGTGTTCAAAAATTAGGTAATTTGCCACTGTGCTCGAAATTTGAAAAATTGGTATTTGTTGACGCGCTGTAGCGCCTTAGATACTGGGAGTAGAAAAAAATGGTAAGAATAAAATTTGTAGACAATTTTGTGCTCTTTAAAAAAAGAAAATAGACGTCAAAGCGATAAGAGCAAATGAAACGGAGATATTTTAAAAAATCGGAAAAAAGTCCGAAATTTTCGAAGTTTTTTGGCTGCAAAAAGTTTTCCCAAGAGAAATTTTGTTGGCAAAACTTCGTTTTCTAACCTTTCCAACAATATGAACGAGTTAAAAAAATAAAATATTCTACCCCACATTTTGCAAGGTACAGGCGTTTTTTCTGACAGTTTCACTGGACTAATCGATGCATTTGAGATGTGGTGCTACAGACGAATGTTGAAAATTAAGTGGACTGATAAGGTAAGGAATGAGGAGATTCTGTGCAGAATCGGAGAGGAAAGGAATATGTGGAAAACACTGATAAGGAGAAGGGACAGGATGATAGGACATCTGCTAAGACATGAGGGAACGACTTCCATGGTACTAGAGGGAGCTGTAGAGGGCAAAAACTGTAGAGGAAGACAGAGATTGGAGTACATCCAGCTAATAACAGAGGACGTAGGCTGCAATTGGTACTCTGAGGTGAAGAGGTTAACACAGGACAGGAATGAAGAATTCGTGGCGCGCCGTCAAACCAGTCAGAAGAATGATGAGCACCCCCCCCCCACCCCCCACCCCCAAGAAAAAGATAAATAAATAAATAAATAAAATACAATGGCGGGCGACAGTCAAGTTGGTATTTCGCCGCTGTCCACGGCGTCTGCAGACACGTCTTCGCTGATCGTCGGGGCTTTGTTCGAAGCGGATCTGTTCACTGAAGACCTACTCCAGTCAATGAGATTCCAGGCCAAAGACGTTTCTGGAGACGGCCTGGACAGCGGTGCGATGACAACCTGATTGTCGCGCGCCATACGCCAGACAACTAGGAGTTACGATCTGGGATAGCATTTCTTTTCATCGCAGGACTCCTTTGGTTCTCATCTGTGGCACTCTCACAGCACAGCCGTACGTTGACGGTATGTTACACCTCTTCTGTTGCACTTCGTGGTAAGGTATCCTGGGCTTACATTCCATCAAGATAATGCCTGCCCACACATGGCGAGAGTTTTTGGTCTTAGAATGTATTTCCTACCTAATACAGATGATGTTAAAGGAATTTGCAACTGCGAATCAATTTCCTAACATTGTTGATATTGCGGTTGGTTGCCGACGTATTGCCGAGTGTTTGCTAGTGTTGTTCACCAAGGGTCGAGAATATTTAATATTGCAGGACAGTATCTCTGTTCTTGTATGTAAATGCGTTCCTCTGGCTCTCACCCTCTCACCATTGTTTCGTACTTCCCTCACTGACAGCGCTACAGTCACGTAAGCGTGCGAAAACAATATCGTTTCACTTTTGTTCGAAAGTTTGCGCGCATACGCATAGCTAACTGCTTTGTCTGTTGTTTGTTGTTCCGAGTTTGTTGGATACAGCAATGGAGAAGTGGGCAAAATGGAGAACATGGAATTTCATAAACACCACTCACCTGCAAACAGAGCTACGGGACGTCGAAAGTAATGCACGCAAAGTTCACAGTGGGAAACATGACACTTGGCAAGTTGTTGCCGATGTGCTAGGAATTACGCTTGATGAAGCATACAAAAAATTCCGAGGTCTACGAACCTTTGCCAAATGCGATGCAGAAATGTTGCACAGGAAGAGTGGAAGCGCAGATGGATCTTCAACACATGGTTTGTATCTGATGTCGTGAGTTTCATACTATCTCGACACGTGCCTGAAGCGGGAATTCATAGTGTATTCGGTGGTGCGTGCAGGCGAACAGCAATTAAACATAAATAAAATTGTATTCTTATTTCAAACTTACATTTCAGTCCTGCTACCAAAGCATTTCATGCTTCTGGTGTCTGGTGTTACTGAGGAATAGTTGACATTAAATTTCTGTACAAATCGCCAGTAGCTAGAAACAAAGGGTGAAAAAATTGTTCACATGCCTCTGAGCACTATGGGGCTTAACATCTGAGGTCATCAGTCCTCTAGAACTTAGAACTACTTAAACCTAACTAACCTAAGGACATCACACACATCCATGCCCGAGGCAGGATTCGAACCTGCGACCGTAGCGGTCGCGCGATTCCAGACTGAAGCGCCTAGAACCGCTCGGCCACAGAGGCCGGCCCAAAGGGTGATCCCCAATCGCATTGCAACTGGTATACAGTCTCCTCCTGTCGGCTTTGCCAATTCTCGGACCACTATTACTTGCACGAGACATTAAACATCATTTTTCGGCGTTCTGGTAAAGGTATGCATCCAGCACCAGTTCACGAGTTCAGTTTTCTGAAGCATTCATCTTACTTAAAAAAGTCTATTTGTCTTGTTTCTTTATCTTGCTTCCTTGCGCGATGTAAAAGCAGGAGAGTCAATCACACTTCCGCAACCTCGCGCTCGTCCACTTTGGGCCTATAAAGTGGCCCCACGTGAACACTAAGTCCCGAAACATATCGCCACAAACATTGTCGAGCAACAGTTGCCTGTAACATTGTCGTACAGGAGGCAACCAAACCACTATGTGTGTACAATCTAAGATACTGGCGACATACCAACACACTTTCGGAAAAACATCGCCCACATAATTCTGACTGCAGCAACTTAACATCTCATGCATCTGAGATCCTGACAAGAATAATATACGGTAGAATGGAAAAGAAAACTGAGGATCTGTTACATGAAGATCAGCTTCACTTTAAGAAAGAGAGGCGGTTCCGACGTTGCGTGTGATAATGGAAGCAAGACCGAAGAAAAATCAAGATATGTACACAGGGCTTGTCGATCTGTGACATGCGTTCGACAATGTGAAATGGTGCAAGAGGATTAACACTCTAAGAAAAAAGAGATTAAACTACAGGAAAACACAGTTGATGTACAATGTGTACAAGAAGCACGAGAGATCAGTAAGACTGGAAGACCAACAACGAAGAACTCAGATTAAAAAGGATGAAAGACAGGAATATACTTTTCGCCCCAACTGTCCAAACCATACATGAAAGAAGTAATGGCATGTTGTTGTAGTTGTGGTCTTCAAAAAAAAAAATGGCTGAAATGGCTCTGAGCACTATGGGACTCAACTGCTGAGGTCATTAGTCCCCTAGAACTTAGAACTAGTTAAACCTAACTAACCTAAGGACATCACAAACATCCATGCCCGTGGCAGGATTCGAACCTGCGACCGTAGCGGTCATGCGGCTCCAGACTGCAGCGCCTTTAACCGCACGACCACTTCGGCCGGCATGTGGTCTTCAGTCCTGAGACTGGTTTGATGCAGCTCTCCTTGCTAATCTATTCTGTGCAAGCTTCTTCATCTCCCAGTACCTACTACAACCTACATCCTTCTGAATCTGCTTGGTGTATGGCGTAAATAAAAGAAAATTCCAAGAGTGCGATTAAAATACACACAACAAAAAAAGTTTTGAATAACCCTGAAGGTACACGTTGACTGTGGATATTGTATCTCTGGCAAAGTACCTTTGACTGTTCAGAGATGTCACTAAACCCGCCCAAAGATGTGAGCAAACCATATATGAGCAGCGCGTATTAGATAGAAGGGGTCCGACAGCCGAACAGTTCAGGTCATTCCACAAGGAAGGAGGTACACGGCTCGTGTTGTCTGTAGTTCAACCATGCCTAGACGCTCAATACCGCGGTTCGATCGCGTCCACATTGTTACATTTTGCCAGGAAGGCCTCTCAACAAGAGAAGTCTCCAGGCGTCTCGGAGTCAACCAAAGCGATGTTTCTTGGACAGAGAGACAGGAACTGTCGATGACTTGCCTCGCTCAGGCCGCCCAAGGGCTACTACTGCAGTGGAAGACCGCTACCTACGAATTATGGCTCGGAGGAACCCTGACAGCAACGCCACCATGTTGAATAATGCTTTTGGTGCAGGCACAGGACTTCGTGTTACGACTCAGATTGAGCAGTAGGCTGCATGATGCGCAACTTCACTCCCGACGTCCATGGCGAGGTCCATCTTTGCAACCACGACACCATGCAGAGCGGTACAGACGAGCCCAACAACATGACGAATGGACCACTCAGGATTGGCATCACGTTCTCTTCACCGAGGAGTGTCGCATATGCCTTCGACCAGACAATCATTGGAGACGTGTTTGGAGGCAACCCGGTCAGACTGAACGCTTTAGACACACTGTCCAGCGAGTGCAGGAAGATGGAGGTTCCCTCTTGTTTAGGGCTTTCATTATGTGGGGCCGACGTACTCCACTGGTGGTCATGGAAGATGCCGTAACGACTGTACGATACATGAATGCCATCCTCCGCCCGATATTGCAACCATATCGGCAGCATATTGGCGAGGCATTCGTCTTCATGGACGACAATTCACGCCCCCATCGTGTAAATCTTGGGAATGACTTCCTTCAGGATAACGACATCGCTCGAGTAGAGTGGCCAGCATGTTCTCCAGACATGAGTCCTATCGAACACGCCTAGGATAGATTGAAAAGGGCTGTTTATGGAGGACGTGACCACAAACCACTCTGAGAGATCAACGCCGAATCGCCGTTGAGGAGTGGGACAATCTGGACCAACAGTGCCTTAATGAACTTGTGGATAGTATGCCACGACGAATAGAGGCATGCATCAATGCAAGTAGAAGTGCTGCTGGGTATTAGAGGTACCGGTGTGTACAGCGATCTGGACCACCACCTTTGAAGGTCTCGCTGTATGGTCGTACAACATGCAATGTGTGGTTTTCATGAACAATAAAAATGGCGGAAATGATGTTTATGTTGATCTCTATTCCAGTTTTCTGTACACGTTTCGGAACTCTCGGAAGCGAGGTGATGCAAAACTTTTTTTGATGTGTGTATATCAATAATGATTCGCTGACAACATTGCTATCCTCAGCGAAAGTAATGAAAAGTAGCAGAAATGAGAACAGCGGGAACTTGACATCATAACTGGTGATTACGAAGTTAAGGAATTCTGCTAACATGGAAGCAAAGTAACCCATGACGGACGAAGCTAGGAGAACATGAAAAGCAGATTAGCGCTTGAAAAAAGAACATTTCTGGCCAAGAGAAGTCTCCTAGTATCAAACACAGGCTTTAATCTTCAGGAAGAACTTCAGAAAATGTTCGTTTGGAGCGCTGCATTGGATGCTATCGACTACGGATAGTGGGAAAATGGGAACGGAAGAGAATCGATGTGTTTGAAGTTGAAAATCAGGGGACGGATAAGATAAGGAATTAAAAGGTTCTCCGGAGAGCCGGCCGAAGTGGCCGTGCGGTTCTAGGCGCTACAGTCTGGAGCCGAGCGACTGCTCCGGTCGCAGGTTCGAATCCTGCCTCGGGCATGGATGTGTGTGATGTCCTTAGGTTAGTTAGGTTTAATTAGTTCTACGTTCTAGGCGACTGATGACCTCAGAAGTTAAGTCGCATAGTGCTCAGAGCCATTTGTTCTCCGGAGAATCAGCGAAGAATATGGCTTCATATGTGTGGCTGAAATGTTCCTTTGCAATACTGGCTGGCAATTGGGCTATACTGTTAGAAATATCCAATTTTTATGGCCCTTGTAAACGTACCTTTACCTTACGTCGCACAGCATTGTGACCGAAAATTCTGTCACACTACAGCTGCACTAAGCAATATGCTTCATATACGTTCGGTCAGGCAGTTATAAGAGTCGAGGGACATGAAAGGTAAGCAGTGGTTGGGAAGGGAGTGAGACCGGGTTGTGGCCTCTCCCCGATGCTATTCAATCTGTATATTGAGCAAGCAGTAAAGGAAACAAATTAAAAGTTCGGATTAGGCATTAAAATCCGTGGAGAAGAAATAAAAAGTTTGAAGTTCGCCGATGACATTGAAATTCTTTCAGAGACAGCAAAGGACTTACAAGAGCAGTTGAACGGAATGGACAGTGTCTTGAAAGAAGGGTATAAGATGAACATCAACAAAAGCAAAACGAGGATAATGGAATGTAGTCGAACTAAGTCGGGTGATGCTGAGGGAATTGGATTAGGAAATGAGACACTTAAAGTAGTAAAGGAGTTTTGCTATTTGTGGAGCAAAATAACTGATGATGGTCGAAGTAGAGAGGATATAAGATGTAGACTGGGAATGGCAAGGAAAGCGTTTCTGAAGAAGAGAAATTTGTTAACACGAGTGTAGATATAAGTGTCAGGAAGTCGTTCTGAAAGTATTTGTATGCGGTGTAGCCATGTATGGAATTGAAACATGGATGATAAATACTTTGGACAAGAAGAGAATAAAAGCTTTCGAAATGTGGTGCTACAGAAGAATGCTGAAGAATAGATGGGTAGAAGTATTGAATAGAACTGGGGAGAAGAGGAGTTTGTGGCACAACTTGAGTAGATGAAGGGATCGGTTGGTATGACATGTTCTGAGGCATCGAGGGACCACCAATTTAGTACTGTAGGGCTGCGTGGAGGGTAAAAATCGTAGAGGAGACCAAGAGATGAATACACTAAGCAGATTCAGAAGGATGTAGGCTGCAGTAGGTACTGGGAGATGAAGCAGCTTGCACAGGATAGAGTAGCATGGAGAGCTGAATCAAACCATTCTCAGGACTGAAGACCACAACAACAACAACAACGTTCGGTCACTAAGTAATTCGCGACTTACTTAAATCTGTGGGGTAATGTGAATCTGCCTTGAGAGACAGTGGGGTTACGTAAGTGTAAGTTACCGCGCGGGAGATGGTATCGCGGAGATCAGACGTCGTGCTGTTGGTGTACGGACGATAAGGAAATCACGGTCTCAGGTGCCGGACCCCGCGATAAGAAGCGGCAGTAGAGGGCGGCCGCCGCCGTGGGAGAAGGCAGTGTGGGGCCGACGCGGCCGAAACGTGTGGCATCTTCAGGAGCGAACATCACGTGCGGTCGCGGGCGGACGGTTTCCCAGCGTCAGTCTAGCGGATAGCCGGCACCGAGATCTGCCGACGGGATCACTGAGCTCCGTTCTTGCGTGGGCTGCATATCTCCACGACAAAGGTAGGCTTTACTCTGTACGACCTGTTGAAGGAGAACGTATACTATCCACTCAAAAATATCCGGACACCTGTTAGTGGCCATTAATATGGGGTGTGTCCACCCCTCATCTTTATGAGGGCTTGAACTGTCCTGTCGACTCTTCTCAGGGAGGTGTCTGAACTTCTGCTGAGGACTATGTCCAGAGGATGGCTCCTGTCTATGAAGGTCTTTCTGAGTACTTCAGCAAACTGGGAAAAGGAGTTCTTTCCAGTGCAGGTAAGCCATCCCCGGACGGATAGGCTGTGTGGGAGGGATTTTTGGTGAGAAGGGGATGTCAGCTGGCCAAACGGAGGTGCTATTGGTGGTTGGTGGGTTTAATGTGGAGCGAGGTGTGGATTGGAGCAATTAGAGAGGGGGAAGTCAACTTCCAAGTAGCTCACTGCGTTGAGGAGAACCAGGTGGAGTGGATTTTTCATCATGAACCGAAAGAGATGTTGGACGATAGGGTCTGGAGCGAAGTCGATGTTGTAATCCATCGCAAAGGTATCCACTGTGTACAGATCGGGACTCTGGGTAAGCCAGACGATTTCAGGAATGTTATTTTCCACAAAACATTGCTTCACATCTGCTTCTTTATGTCAAGGTGCACTATGACGCTGATACAAACAACCATTGTCTCCGAACTGTTACTCTATGCAGTATAAAACGCGGTAAAATCTGCTCATATACCAAGGTACTTAGGTTGTCACGAGGGCAATCAAAGAAAAACAGTTTTTTTCGTCGTCACTCTTCTGACTAGTTCTATGTGCCCCACCACGAATTCCTGTGCTGCGCGAAGATCTGCATCTCTGAGTAGCACTTGCATCGTATGTCCTCAATTATTTGCTGGATATATTCCAATCTCTATCTTTTTGCCCTTTACAGCTCCCTCTAATACCATGTAAGTCATTCCCTCATGTTTTGACAGACGTCCTATCATCCTGTCCCTTCTCCTTGTCAGTGTTTTCCACATATTCCTTTCCTCTCTGATTCTGCATCTAATTTTCAACATGCTTCTGTAGCGCCACGTCTCAAATGCTTCGATTTTCTTCTCTCCCAGTTTTCCCACAGTCCGTATTTCACTACCGTACAATCTGGTCTCCAACAGTACATCCTCAAATGATGGTCTGTGTTTAATACTAGTAGACTTCTCTTAGCCAGAAGTTCCCTTTTTGCCATTGCTAGTCTGCTTTTTAAGTCGTCCTTGCCCCGTCCGTCATTGGTTATTTTGCTGCCTATGTGGCAGAATTCCGTAACTTCATTTGCTTTGGGACCATCAGTCCTGATGTTAAGTTTCTCGCTGTTCTTATTTCTGCTGCTTCTCATTACTTTCGTCTTTCTTCGATTTACTTTCAGTCCATATTCTGTAGTCATTAGATCATTCCATACAACACATCCTGTAGTTCTTCTTCATTGCCATTGAGTATAGCAAAGTCATCAGCGAAGCTTACCACTGATTTCCTTTCAACCTGAATTTTAATCCCATTCTTGAACCTTTCTTTTATTTCCGTCACACCCGCACACCGTAACACCACCTCCTCTGCACTTTACTGTTAGCGCCACACATGATGGCAGACAATTTCATCCAGGCGTTCGCTGAACACAAAACTTTCTATCGGATTTCCACAGGGCACAGTGTGATTCGTCACTCCAAATCATTAATTTCCAGTCATTCACCGTCCGGTGGCTGTTTAGGCCACCTCCCTCTCCGCTTAGCTCTGACTATAGAAATGTGTGGCTTATGAGGAGCTGCTCCAGCCACAGTGCTAGCTTGACTGCTAGCCGACAAATTGTTAGAGTTACAGGATGTATGGCGGGCGACAATCACGCTGGTTTCCCACCGTTGTCCAGGGCTTCTCCAGACAGGTCTTCGCTGCGTATCGGTGCTGAGTTCGAAGCGGGACTCGTGGCTGAAGTGATCTCCTCCGCCGACTTCATGCCGTGTTTTACAACAGACCTCTGCAATGTTCGACGGTCCCCATGCGCAAGTACGCGAGGTCTGGCTAGTCATGACTGAGCGGCTTCAGAAGGTTTGAAATGCCGCTGATGGTTGTTATTCAGGTGATAGCCGAAGACCAGTTCACGTCTGAAGTCACTGAGCTCCCTGACCTAACTTCCCCTGACCTCCTCTCTACTGACAACAGAATACTCTCTATCTACTTTTACGAGAGTGGTTTGAAAAGTTCTCGGAACGGAACAGAAAAAAGTACTTACATCACTAAAACGTTTTTTATTTTTCAATGTAGTCTCCTTGTGGAGTAATGCGATGTTCCAGCGCCTTAATCCCATCTCGAAAATGAGTTTCCTCCAGGCGTGCAAAATAGTTGTCAACTCCGACTAACAATTCTTCGTTTGAAGTGAATCCTCGTCCACCGAGAAAAATTTTCAGTTTTGCGAAGAGATGGAAGACTGACGGAACCATATCGGGTGAATAAGGCGAGTGTGGCAACAATTCATACCTTAGTTCGTGTAATTTTGCCATGGCGACGGCACATGTGTGAGGTCGCGCATTGTCTTAATGGAAGATGACTTTATTTCTTGCTAAACCTAGCCTTTTTCGCGTATCTTTTGTTGCAATTTGTCCAGGAGTTTAGCATAGTATTCTCCAGTGATTGTTTGCTTAGTGGGGAGATAATCTACAAACAGAATCCGCTTCGTATGCCAGAACACTGTTGCCATGATCTTTCCCGCCGAAGGCATTGTCTTTGCTTTCTTTGGTGGCGGAGAATCAGCATGTTTCCAATGCTTTGACTGTTGTTTAGTCTCTGAGGTATAGTAGTGAACCCAAGTTTCATCTGTGGTCACAAACCGGCGCAAAAAATCTTGTTCGTTTATGCTAAAATGGGGCAAACATTGTTCCAATATGTCCATTCTCATGCGTTTTTGATCCATCGTCAAGAGTTGCAGCACCCATTTTGCAGATAATTTTTTTCATTTGTATTTCTTCAGTTAAAATGTGATACACATTTTCAGATGACATCTGGCAAGTGTGAGCAATTTCACACACTTCAATTGGCGATCCTCCGTAACCATTTTGCGCACTTTTGCAATGATTTCTGGAGTAGTGACACATCTTGGCTGACCACTGCGCGGATCATAATCTTAGCTTTCCCGACCAACTATAAATTAATTTGTCCACTAGGCAACAGTTGAATATGAAGGAGCAGAGTCATCCAGTGTAGTTTGGAAATGGCCATGAATGTCGTTTGCTTTCATACCTTTCTTTATAAAGTACTCAAGGATAGAGGGTGGTGGAAAAAATCGAAATTTTTTAATGACTTTATTAAATTCTATAATCTATCCTCATTACATTGATATATACATTGAACGGTTTCGAATGAAAAATGACATATGAATACCAAATTTTAAAGTTACGGTCATGTATACCGCCTTTCTCCCTTTATTTCTGTTACAGAAACCAGTATTATTTCGAAAAGAACTGTGAATTTCCTGTTTCCAGCGATTATACATATGATACAATGTATATCTTCATAACAGTGAAAGTTTCTAGTGTCTTTAAATGATTATCTTTGCTAGTATTTACTTTTGTATCGCTGAAGCAGTTTTTCACATGTTACTGAATGTTTGTTGTCCAAGTGCTACATGTATTTCTGGAAGTACATATCCTTTAGTGTGCAATAAATACTAACTATGACACGCATCAAGAAATTCAATAAAAGGAACTTCATTAGTAACCAGTTCATAAACAAAACAAGCCACACTGTTGAAAGTAACCTATGTATCATTTCTTCAGGGAAGAAACTCCCACATGGCACAC
This sequence comes from Schistocerca nitens, assembly GCF_023898315.1. Lineage (NCBI taxonomy): Eukaryota > Metazoa > Arthropoda > Insecta > Orthoptera > Acrididae > Schistocerca > Schistocerca nitens. The sequence continues at coordinate 212,242,811 of NC_064623.1, read as the reverse complement.
CTCCTGGCGATTCAAATTTTTGTGTTAACAATGACGCTGTTTGTAGTGGATTTGTTGTTGTTGTTGTTGTGCGCACCTTATCTTCTTTGATAAAGGAAGTGGTGAACTGTAAATAATGTGATGGTGTAGACTGTCTGGAAATAACCGAACAACAAAGTAGCAGAAAGGGATTAGCGTCAAAATTAATTGTTCTGTGTAGATCCTGCAATAAATCTACCTCGAAAATGACTTCGAACGTTGTGCGTAATTCATATGATGTGAATTTGAAGTTATTGCATGCAATGCCTGCAATATTAAAAGGAAAAAAGGCTGCTCAAACGTTCTGTGGTTTGATGGACCTTCCTCCTCCTCCCAGTAGGTTCAGCAAGTACATAAAAATACTTTTAGGTGATTTGTGTGTCTAAAGCCTTGTGTGTCTAAAGCATCTATGAAACCTCCAGTAGAAGAAACGGTAAATATTAGAGGAAGCAGGCACATTGCTGTTGCGCTCTGTGGTACATGGCAATGTCGAGGACATAGTTCCTTGAATGGTGTTGTAAGTTGTACTTCTTTGGAGAATGGAAAAGTTGTTGATGTTGAGTGCTTATCTAAGTACTGCCGCACCTGCCGTGGTAACGCTGAAGGACGTATTGAACATCTGTGTTCTAAGGATCATGATGGTTACGGTGGAGGTATGGAGTATGATGGAGCTCTAAAAATATTTCAGAGGTCGGTGCCCGTTTATAACGTAAGATATACGAAGTACCTAGGCGATGGGGAATCTGAAGCTTTCAATAAAATTAATGAGTTCAATGTTTATGGTGATACCTTGGTAACAGACCTGGAATGTTGTGGACGAGTGCAAAAGAGGATGGGTGCTAGATTGAGGAAGCTACGAAGAGAAATGAAAGGAAAGTTGCTTATCTCATGGAAAATCTCTGTCTGGCCGAGGCAGGTTGACAGAAACTGAAATAGACCTCCTCCAGAGCTATTATGGACTGCCCATTTGACGCACTGCACCTCTGAATGACGTTACAGCAATGAGAAAAGCTGTATGGGCCACCTACTTTCATAAGTTGTCCACAGGTGACCACCCTGTTCACGGACATTGCCCTAAAGGAGCAGATTCTTGCTGTGGTTACCAAAAAGCAAAAGAAAGTGGTCAAATATACCTGTGCCTTTTATAAATGAAATAAACCAATTTTTAGAGACCTGAGTGACCCTGTTTTGCTTAGTAAATGTCTTCATGGGGGCACTCAGAATACAAATGGAAGTTCCAACCTTTGCATATGGGAAAGATTACCCAACAATGTTTTTGCATGACTAAATGCCGGCCGGAGTGGCCGAGCGCTTCTAGGCGCTCCAGTCTGGAACCGCACGACCGCTACGGTTCGAATCCTGCCTCGAGCATGGATGTGTGTGATGTCCTTAGGTTAGTTAGGTTTAAGTACTTCTAAGTTCTGGGGGACTTATGACCTCAGAAGTTAAGTCCCATAGTGCTCAGAGCCATTTGAACCATTTCTTTTTTGTATCACTAAATATATTAAAAGTTGGTGTACTATATGCAGTCATAAGTTTCAATGATGGAGTGATAGGAAGGTTGGAAGTCTTGAGAAATTTAGGCATAAAATGTGGCTCTAATAGGGAAGATCAATTGCTTGCGTGTGACAGACAACGGGTGCATGAAGCTGAAAGATTCGCTCCTCAAGTTACGAAAGAAGCAACAAGTGCTAGAAGGAATGCCAAGAGGAAGCTTGAAGATGAAGAAATGCTGTAGGATGAAGACTATGCTTGAGGAATGTTCTGAGGCACAGTTTAATTGGACTCATATCATCATTCGCAAAATCTCGCACGTTGTATGTTTCAGAATTCAAGTACATATATTTCCTAAAGTTTATAAAGCATTGCTCTAATTTTTTCTGTAACTTGCTATAGTCCATGCTTATGTAATAGACCTAAGCTTTATTGCAGAATCAACTAAATTATAGAAAAAATAACATTTTTATTAGGTAAAAATTTATAATGTAAGATGTGATAATTTTTTATTCTTGTAATATACATAATAGGTGGAATTAAATAGGTCTAGTACCTCAACCATCATGCCATGCATATCTGGTAAAAGTTTGGCCTCCTTAAAATGTATAACATTGGCTTAAATGGTGCCACAATTTGAGGAAGCATTCTGGAAAACATGTTGGAGGAAATGTTGGAGGAAATGACCTTGCATTGGTGTTGTCATACGAGGACGGCCATAGGAGGTCCATCGTCCACACTTCCCTTGTCTCTGTATTTTCTCCATATCTTAGACACACCACTTTGAGTGACATGTAACCGATCGCCACCATCTTGCTGTGTATAACGTGCTGAAAGTGAAGCCACTACCCTGGCCCTGTCAAAGTGTTCCACACCTCTACATGGCATGTTACTGCAATGCTGAACACAAACTGAATGAAGTTGTTATTGATACTGAGGTGGTCACCGTGTTCCTCTGCGGGAGCGGTATGTTTACATGACTGGAAAATGGCCGCAAAGCATGGCAGTAGTTAACACCGTCCAGCATATGGACTCTAACTGGATAATGCACGAAGTGCCTAGCTCAGTCGTGGACTACATTTTACGACAGGATTCCAACATTTTGTTGAGCATTCTATTTCACATTTCTCGACAATCTAGATGACAAGCAAAACAAATATTCAGTTTCATTTAATTATTTCTGGTGCGCTGAACACAACCTTATTTTTAATCTGGTACAGACTGTTGGTATACACACATTTTTTTTTTTTTTTGTCATCAGTCTACTGACTGGTTTGATGCGGCCCGCCACGAATTCCTTTCCTGTGCTAACCTCTACATCTCAGAGTAGCACTTGCAACCTACGTCCTCAATTATTTGCTTGACGTATTCCAATCTCTGTCTTCCTCTGCAGTTTTTGCCCCCTACAGCTCCCTCTAGTACCATAGAAGTCATTCCCTCATGTCTTAGCAGATGTCCTATCATCCTGTCCCTTCTCCTTATCAGTGTTTTCCACATATCCCTTTCCACTCCGATTCTGCGTAGAAACTCCTCATTCCTTACCTTATCAGTCCACCTAATTTTCAACATTCGTCTATAGCACCACATCTCAAATGCTTCGATTCTCTTCTGTTCCGGTTTTCCCACAGTCCATGTTTCACTACCATACAATGCTGTACTCCAGACGTACATCCCCAGAAATTTCTTCCTCAAATTAAGGCCGGTATTTGATATTAGTAGACTTCTCTTGGCCAGAAATGCCTTTTTTGCCATAGCGAGTCTGCTTTCGATGTCCTCCTTGCTCCGTCTGTGGTGTCACCGCCAGACACCACACTTGCTAGGTGGTAGCCTTTTAAATCGGCCGCAGTCCATTAGTATACGTCGGACCCGCGTGTCGCCACTGTCAGTAATTGCAGACCGAGCGCCGCCACACGGCAGGTCTAGAGAGACGTACTGGCACTCGCCCCAGTTGTACGGCCGACTTTGCCTGAGATGGATTACTGACAATTACGCTCTCATTTGCCGAGACGATAGTTAGCATAGCCTTCAGCTACATTTGCTACGACCTAGCAAGGCGCCGTATTCAATTGATATTGAGATTCTATTAATGTATCATCAAGAGCGATGTTCTACAAATTTGGATTAAAGTTAAGTATTCCAGAAGCTACGTACCTTTCTTTGTAGCATTCATTACGTATCCTGTTTCAGACCTCACGCCAGCCGGCGTGAGTTTAAGCGCGTGCCTTTCGGCTTCCTCTCATTGTGTCTAGGCTCTCTTGTCTACACACAACACCGTCCGTCATTGGTTATTTTACTGCATAGGTAGCAGAATTCCTTAACTTCATTGACTTCGTGACCATCAATCCTGATGTTACGTTTCTCGCTGTTCTCATTTCTACTACTTCTCATTACCTTCGTCCTTCTCCGATTTACTCTCAAACCATAATGTGTATTCATTAGACTGTTCATTCCGTTCAGCAGATCATTTAATTCTTCTTCACTTTCACTCAGGATAGCAATGTCATCAGCGAATCGTATCATTGATATCCTTTCACCTTGTATTTTAATTCCACTCCTGAACCTTTCTTTTATTTCCATCATTGCTTCCTCGATGCACAGATTGAAGAGTAGGGGCGAAAGGCTACAGCCTTGTCTTACACCCTTCTTAATACGAGCAGTTCGTTCTTGATCGTCCACTCTTATTATTCCCTCTTGGTTGTTGTACATATTGTATATGACCCGTCTCTCCCTATAGCTTACCCCTACTTTTTTCAGAATCTCGAACAGCTTGCACCATTTTATATTGTCGAACGCTTTTTCCAGCTCGACAAATCCTATGAAAGTGTCTTGATTTTTCTTTAGCCTTTCTTCTATTATTAGCCGTAACGTCAGAATTGCCTCTCTCGTCCCTTTACTTTTCCTAAAGCCAAACTGATCGTCACCTAGCGCATTCTCAATTTTCTTTTCCATTCTTCTGTATATTATTCTTGTAAGCACCTTCGATGCATGAGCTGTTAAGCTGATGGTGCGATAATTCTCGCACTTGTCAGCTCTTGCCGTCTTCGCAATTGTGTGGATGATGCTTTTCCGAAAGTCAGGTGGTATATCGCCAGACTCATATTTTCTACACACCAACGTGAATAGTCGTTTTGTTGCCACTTCCCCCAATGATTTAGAAATTCTGCTGGAATGTTATCTATCCCTTCTGCCTTATTTGATCGTAAGTCCTCCAAAGCCCTTTTAAATTCCGATTCTAATACTGGATCCCCTATCTCTTCTAAATCGACTCCTGTTCCTTCTTCTATCACATCAGACAAATCTTCACCCTCATAGAGGCTTTCAATGTATTCTTTCCACCCATCTGCTCTCTTCTCTGCATTTAACAGTGGAATTCCCGTTGCACTCTTAATGTTACCACCGTTGCTTTTAATGTCACCAAAGGTTGTTTTGACTTTCCTGTATGCTGAGTCTGTCCTTCCGACAATCATATCTTTTTCGATGTCTTCACATTTTTCCTGCAGCCATTTCGTCTTAGCTTCCCTGCACTTCCTATTTATTTCATTCCTCAGCGACTTGTATTTCTGTATTCCTGATTTTCCCGGAACATGTTTGTACTTCCTCCTTTCATCAATCAACTGAAGTATTTCTTCTGTTACCCATGGTTTCTTCGCAGCTACCTTCTTTGTACCTATGTTTTCCTTCCCAACTTCTGTGATGGCCCTTTTTAGAGATGTCCATTCCTCTTCAACTGTACTGCCTACTGCGCTATTCCTTATTGCTGTATCTGTAGCGTTGGAGAACTTCAAACGTATCTCGTCATTCCTTAGTACTTCCGTATCCCACTTCTTTGCGTATTGATTCTTCCTGACTAATGTCTTCAACTTCAGTCTACTCTTCATCACTACTATATTGTGATCTGAGTCTATATCTGCTCCTGGGTACGCCTTACAATCCAGTATCTGATTTCGGAATCTCTGTCTGACCATGATGTAATCTAATTGAAATTTTCCCGTATCTACCGGCCTTTTCCAAGTATACCTCCTCCTCTTGTGATTCTTGAACGGGTATTCGCTATTACTAGCTGAAACTTGTTACAGAACTCAATTAGTCTTTCTCCTCTTTCATTCCTCGTCCCAAGCCCATATTCTCCTGTAACCTTTTCTTCTACTCCTTCCCCTACAACTGCATTCCAGTCGCCCATGACTATTAGATTTTCGTCCCCCTTTACATACTGCATTACCCTTTCAATATGCTCATACACTTTCTCTATCTGTTCATCTTCAGCTTGCGACGTCGGCATGTATACCTGAACTATCGTTGTCGGTGTTGGTCTGCTGTCGATTCTGATTAGAACAACCCGGTCACTGAACTGTTCACAGTAACACACCCTCTGCCCTACCTTCCTATTCATAACGAATCCTACACCTGTTATACCATTTTCTGCTGCTGTTGATATTACCCGATACTCATCTGACCAGAAATCCTTGTCTTCCTTCCACTTCACTTCACTGACCCCTACTATATCTAGGTTGAGCCTTTGCATTTCCCTTTTCAGATTTTCTAGTTTCCCTACCACGTTCAAGCTTCTGACATTCCACGCCCCGACTCGTAGAGCGTTATCCTTTTGTTGATTATTCAATCTTTTTCTCACGGTAACCTCCCCCTTGGCAGTCCCCTCCCGGAGATCCGAATGGGGGACTATTCCGGAATCTTTTGCCAATGGAGAGATCATCATGACATTTCTTCAATTACAGGCCACATTTCCTGTGGATACACGTTACGTGTCTTTAATGCAGTGGTTTCCATTGCTTTCTGCATCCTCATGTCGTTCATCAATGCTGATTCTCTCGCCTTTAGGGGCAATTTCCCACCCCTAGGACAAGAGAGTGCCCTGAGCCTCTATCCGCTCCTCCGCCCTCTTTGACAAGGCCGTTGGCAGAATGAGGCTGACTTCTTATGCCGGAAGTCTTCGGCCACCAATGCTGATTATTTATTGAAATTTAGGCAGTGGCGGGGATCGAACCCGGGACCGAAGACGCTTTGATTATGAATCAAAGACGCTACCCCTATACCACGGATACGCACATATGCAGACAATTTCACAGATTTTTGCATTCACGAAATTATGACTTACTTCGTTTCACAATCGGAAAAAAGGTCTTTCACAAACACACAAACATATGTTGATCGAAATATTTATCACTTTTGTAACTTCATTGCTGAGAGGTTGAAACTCCACCCGAGGAAAATAATGAAGACTCCCTGGACAGCTTTAACGTAAAAGGAACTGTCTTTAAAACAGGAATTATACTGCATGACATTCAGTTAGACATGCACAGCGCCAGCCGGGGTGGCCGAGCGGCTCTAGGCGCTACAGTCTGGAACCGCGCGACCGCTACGGTAGTAGGTTCGAATCCTACCTCGGGCATGTCCTTAGGTTAGTTAGGTTTAAGTAGTTCTAAGTTGTAGGGGACTGATGAGTTAAGTCTCGTAGTGCTCAGAGCCATTTGAACCATTTGAACACGTACAGCGGCACTTTCAACTAAAACTGCAAATGCCCTCGAAAATAGCTCGAAAACGGATGTAATATTGACGGTGTCCTCAACACGTTTAGAAAACTATCTTTGTAATTCTTTCAAGGCTACAATGACTTCTTCAAACCTCAAATTTTCTTTAACGCCAGTGAGGTTACGGAAATGGACGGTGTAATTTGTCAGAATTTGTGCCTTCTATGACGCGATCTTCTCTTTAAATGCACCCCGCCAAATGAGAAGTAAGTTGGTTCTTGCCTTGCAAAGTCTTACTGCGGGGAGTGTCCAGTCAAGTCCACTTAAAATGCGAAGTCTGCAATCCATCCGGATGTTTCTTTCCTGCACTCCTTTTTCCTTCATAAATTCATTTACAGCGTATTTTAAATCGAAAAATCGTTCCAGGCTTGCCCACTTGACTTAAACAACGTACTTTGCAGTAATAGATAAAGTTTCCACCCCTCATTCACTTCTACAGAAAACTGTTGCAACTGACAGTGAAATAATGCGTGCGGCTTCAGAAATTTTACTGTTTTTTTCTCCAATTTCTTCACGCGCTCCGTGCCTGCAAATTTAGCACAAAGTGATTCATGGCGTACAGGACAATGAATCCCATCAGTCAAATGGTTCAAATGGCTCTGAGCACTATGGGACTTATCATCTTAGGTCATCAGTCCCCTAGAACTTAGAACTACTTAAACCTAACTAACCTAAGGACATCACACACATCCATGCCCGAGGCAGGGTTCGAACCTGTGACCGTAGCAGTCCCGCGGTTCCAGACTGCAGCGCCTAGAATCGCACGACCACCGCGGGTGGCCCCATCAGTCATTCATTACAATTTTTTGCTCTATCATTGTCAACTACATGTTTAAATAACTCCTGCATAGTATTGTAATGTCGTTTCACAACACATTTCTAGTACCCATCGCTTATGCGACTGAGTAATAGATACTGAGAATTCTCATCCCTCTCTTCTGTCGTTCCCATTCAGTTTTAGAAGCTTATGATGTCAGGTCACTAGACTGCCTGTTTTTTTTTTTTTTTTTTTTTTTGTAGACAACCACTGGACTTGTGAACATCATTCATACCATGATTAAATGGCGAAGTGTAACGGCGCTGACACCATGACTCCGAACTTAAGAGAATTTTGCCGACCGAAAAACACCAAAAAAGGCCATGAAGGCCCAAGGGTACGGGCGGCTGCCGTGTCATTCTCAGCCCACATGTGCCAATGGACGCGGATATGGAGAGGCATGTGGTCATCCCACCCCTCTCCAGGCCGGAGTCCCTACTTCTCAGTCAAGTAGCTCCTCAGTTGTGCCTCACAAGGGCTGAGTGCAATCTGCTTGCCAACAGCGTTCGGCAGACCAAATGGTCATCGGTTCAAGTACTATCCCCGCCTAGCAACACTTAACTTCGGTGATCCGACGGGAAGTCGCGCTATTCCGTTTACTTCCAAGAAAGACTGTCCGGTACCAAGTGCTGCGGGTTTCGAATCCGTGCCAGACAGCATGGACCTCGATTACCAGTAAAGTTCTCTGCAGCTGTCGTGCCATAAGCTGTGGCTGCGTGCTTTCCTGGTGCGCGCATAACGTGGGGGCATCATGGTGGAGCATGTGGTCCTAGCAGCCAATAGCGACGTACCGTATCCTGTATTTAAGCGCTTACCTCTCGCTCAGAAAGGGCTCGCCTTATATCTAACATTTTATTCTTGTCACTCAGCTGAAGAGCAGCGGATTGTGCCGCCGACAGCAGCTGTAGCGGCGCATCGAAAGCTAAGTACTAATTAATTGTTTGTGTATAGTAGTTTATTTAGGAACTTTAGTAGTCTTCAACAGGTGTTCTTGGTGTTTTCCGGTGAAATAACTTCAGAAGAAATTTTTGCGAACTACTTTCAGTTTCGTTACTGTCATTAGACGTTTGATTGTCTTTCCGTGTTAGTATTTTGTTATATTCTCATTTGTTGTTGATTAATACTGTCAATAATAGTAGTTACTTCCCTTGTACAGCAAGTTTGTGATTATTGTAGTCAGTTTTTAACATCTTCTTATTGTAGTAGCGGAACTTAGATAAAGTTGTTTTCTTGTTTCAATAATTGTAAAATTTTACCATGAGTGAGAAGTGTGGGCTTTGCCGTAGGTTCGTGAGCAGTGGATTGCGGTGTGAGACTTGTTCGAAGTATTTTCACTGGGGGGAATGCAGTGGGGAAGCCAGTGGGCATTCTGGTGAGATCCTCTCCTGTAACTGCAGGTTATGTAGCAAGAGTAAGTTGATAGAGGAGCAGGAGCGTAAGATCTGTGCCCTTCAGGTGCAGTTGAAAAACGCACAGGAGGAGCTAGATAGGATGGGGAGGGAGAAGGGGGTTGGGGAATGGGAGCTGGCTGTTGGCAAGAGATCTGCTAGGAGAAGGAGATTTTCAGATAGTTTTACTATTGGTGTTTGTAATAGATATGACCAACTGTCAGAGTCTAGTGGAGAGGAATCTCTAGTAGCTGTAGATGTAGGAAGTATGCAGCAGACCTCAGCAGTTACGGTGGCTAGGACAGTTGCAAAGTCTAAGAGAAAGAAGAAGGTTCTGCTGTTAGGTAGTTCTCATGGTAGAGGTGTAGGCCAGCAGTTGCAGGAAGTTTTGGGGAGTGCGTACCAGGTCACCAGCATTGTGAAGCCTAATGCAGGGTTGGCTCAGGTGACTTTTAACATAGGGGGGTTATGTAGGGATTTTACTAAAGAGGATCAGGTAGTGATTGTGGGTGGGGCTGGTAATAGTATTGATAGGGATGGTGAGTATGACATAGATGGTGACCTGGAAAAGATAGCCACTCAGACTGGCAACACGAATGTGCATTTCGTGGAACTGTTTCAGCGTCACGATCGGCCTCATCTTAATACAGCCGTCAGGCGTAATAACATGAGACTTGGGGGTGCGCTGATGACAGAAGGCATGAGTCACATTTCAGTGGTGTCGGTGGAGTCTATCGGCAGGACGGGTTTCACTAGACATGGCCTACACCTCAACAGGTATGGGAAGGGGAGGTTGGCAAAACTTTTAGGTGACAGCATAGGTGGGGGTGGTGGGATCACTCATGGGAAAATTCCGGTAGTTGTGGGTGTTAGAGCTGTGCCTTTTTTAGATTGAAGTCAGCTGATAGGTATTCCTGCTTAAGGGAAGTCTCTCTAACAAAGAAACCACTTTCTACAAAGCTTGGGTATCCGATTAATGAGGGAATTAGTATATTTCATCAAAATATACAAGGTATTAGAGATAAAGTTAGTGAACTGCTTATAGATGTTGACTCTGAAATTATTGGTATATCTGAACACTTCTTAAATAAGGAGATAATTCAGAGGCTTCCTTTACCAGGATACAGGTTGGCTGGCAGCTTTTCTAGGATGTTGTGCAGGTGTGGTTAAATTTAGTGGAGCTAAACTTCTTACTGTTGTTATTTATAGATCCCCAGACTCCGATTTCACAACATTTTTGCTAAAGCTAGAGGAGGTTCTTGGTTCACTTTATAGGAAATACAAAAAGTTAGTTATATGTGGTGACTTCAATATTAATTGTATAAGTGATTGTGCAAGGAAAAGGATGCTGGTAGACCTCCTTAATTCATATAATCTTATGCAAACCGTATTCTTTCCAACGAGAGTGCAAGGGAACAGTAGAACAACCATAGACAATATTTTTGTTCATTCGTCATTATTAGAAGTGCATTCTGTTAGCAAAAAGGTGAATGGCCTTTCAGATCATGATGCACAAATTTTAAGTCTAAAAGATTTTTGTGCTGCAACACATGTTAAATATAGTTACCAACTTTTTAGGAAAGCTGATCCAGTTGCTGTACAGACTTTTGTAAACCTTATCAAGGAACAAGAGTGGCAAGATGTTTATAGTGCTGATACAGTAGACAATAAATATAATGCTTTCCTCAAGACTTTTCTCGTGCTCTTTGAAAGTTGCTTTCCGTTAGAACGTTCAAAACAGGGTACTAGCACAAACAGGCAGCCTGGGTGGCTGACTAAAGGGATAAAAATATCTAGTAGAACAAAGTGGCAATTATATCAAAACGTTAGAAACAGTCACAATCTAAATGCAGCAGCCCATTACAAACAGTATTGTAAGGTGCTTAAAAAAGTTATTAGGAAGGCAAAAACTATGTGGTATACAGATAGAATAGCTAAGTCTCAGGATAAAATTAAAACCATATGGTCAGTCGTAAAGGAAGTGGCTGGTCTGCAGTGACAGGTCGAGAATATAGAATCAGTGCGTAGTGGGGATGTCCGTGTTACTGATAAGTCGCATATATGTACAGTACTTAATAATCACTTTCTGAATATAGCAGGTGAACTAAATAGAAACCTAGACCCAACAGGGAATCATATAGCGCTCTTAGAAAAAAGTGTTCCGAGACTGTTACCTGAAATGCTCCTCCATGATACTGACAAGAGGGAGATTGAGTTAATAATTAAATCACTAAAGACCAAGAACTCTCATGGATATGACGGGGTATCTAGCAGAATACTGAAGTATTGTTCCACGTATGTTAGCTCAGTACTTAGCCATATCTGTAACTTTTCCTTTAGGAGTGGTCGGTTTCCTGCCCGATTAAAGTACTCGGTAGTGAAGCCACTTTATAAAAAGGGAGACAGGGATAATGTTGACAACTATAGACCTATTTCTATGCCATCGGTGTTTGCTAAAGTTATCGAGAAGGTTGTATATACAAGGTTACTGCAGCATTTAAATTCACATAATTTGCTGTCAAATGTACAGTTTGGTTTTAGAAATGGCTTAACAACTGAAAATGCTATAGTCTCTTTTCTCTGTGAGGTTTTGGACGGATTAAATAAAAGGTTGCGAACGTTAGGTGTTTTCTTCGATTTAACGAAGGCTTTTGACTGTGTTGACCACAAAATATTACTGCAGAAGTTGGAACATTATGGAGTAAGGGGAGTAGCTTACAATTGGTTCGCCTCCTACTTTAAGAACAGAAAGCAGAAGGTAATCCTCCGCAATATTGAGAGTGGTAATGATGTTCAGTCCCAATGGGGCACTGTTAAATGGGGCGTTCCCCAAGGGTCGGTGCTGGGGCCACTGCTGTTTCTTATTTATATAAATGATATGCCTTCTAGTATTACAGGTGATTCAAAAATATTTCTGTTTGCTGGTGACACCACCTTGGTAGTGAAAGATCTTGTGTGTAATATTGAAACATTATCAAATAATGTAGTTCATGATATAAGTTCGTGGCTTGTGGAAAATAATTTGATGCTAAATCACAGTAAGACTCAGTTTTTACAGTTTCTAACTCACAATTCAACAAGAACTGACATTTTAATGAGACAGAATGGGCATGTTATAAGCGAGACGGAACAGTTCAAGTTCCTAGGCGTATGGATAGATAGTAAGTTGTTGTGGAAAGCCCATGTTCAGGATCTTGTTCAGAAACTAAATGCCGCTTTATTTACCATTAGAACAGTATCTGAAATAAGTGACATTTCAACACGAAAAGTAGTATACTTCGCATATTTTCATACGCTTATGTCATATGGTATTATTTTTTGGGGTAATTCTTCTGATTCAAAAAGGGTATTTTTGGCTCAAAAACGGGCTGTTCGAGCTATGTATGGTTGTTGTTGTTGTTGTTGTGGTCTTCAGTCCTGAGACTGGTTTGATGCAGCTCTCCATGCTACTCTATCCTGTGCAAGCTTCTTCATCTCCCAGTACCTACTGCAACCTACATCCTTCTGAATCTGCTTAGTGTATTGATCTCTTGGTCTCCCTCTACGATTTTTACCCTCCACGCTGCCCTCCAATGCTAAATTTGTGATCCCTTGATGCCTCAAAACATGTCCTACCAACCGATCCTTCTTCTAGTATGGTGTAAGTTCGAAAACCTCTTGTCGACCCCTATTCAATAGTCCGGGAATTTTGACATTGCCCTCACAGTATGTATTTTCTTTAATGTCGTTTGTTGTTAGCAATATTAGCTTATTCCCAAGAGTTAGCAGCTTTCACTCAGTTAATACTAGGCAGAAATCAAATCTGCATGTGGAATGCACTTCCTTGACTCTTGTGCAGAAAGGAGTGCAGTATTCTGCTGCATCCATTTTCAATAAGCTACCACAAGAACTCAAAAACCTTAGCAGTAGCCCAAACACTGTTAAGTCTAAACTGAAGAGTTTCCTCATGGCTCACTCCTTCTATTCTGTCGAGGAGCTCCTGGAAGAGCTAAAAAATTAAGCAAATTCCAGTGTTACATTCTTGATTTTCTTTATTTAAACTAACGACTTGTCGCCTGAATATGTTTCTTATATTTCATTTCATTCTGTTTCTACAATCGTGTTATAATTTCATGTATTGACTCGTTCCATGACCATGGAGACTTCTCCTAAATGTGGTCCCACGGAACAATAAATAAATAAATAAATAAATAAACAGCCCTCCACTGCCCATATGGGGCAGAGAAGTGAAATCACAATAAAGAAAAAAGAAAAGGTCAGAAAGGCAGTCTGATATTCGCGTGAGTCTATCTCACATACAGAAAGTGTGTTTGCTTTGCTTTGTTTCCATGGACGTTGTGGATTCATTAGGTTGTCGCTTATGACCCCGTTGCTGCTTGCGTGTTGTTGCTCGTCAGGTCTTGCTCGGTCGTCCGTCGTTGTCCGTGTCCATCTTTTCCCGTTTGTTTCTTTGTCCGCGGGCTGCTCCCATTTGGTCCCGCCACGCTCTGTTCTCGACAACTCTGCGACCGTTCCGGTCGAGGTTACAACAGACCGAGCAAAGCCGAGTGAGGCTGAGCCTCGGGCCTCACACTGCCCACACATCCAGTTCAAGTGCGGTTTCGCCTGCTGTAGAATACGGGCTGCGAGCCACGATGTGCTCCAGGTCAGTGATGTTTATGCCCACACGGCCCCAAAGCGCCACACGTCCGACATTGGCGATTGTTAGCAGTATAATGAATTAATCTACACGGGCACATCGGTTATCTTCCTTTTGAAATCAGAGCACAACTTGGATTTATAAGCTTTTTACTAAATCGCACTGAAGTAACTAATAATCTCAATCGAAGCAGTGGGTGATAATAGCCCCTCGTACACTGATGAGCCAGACGATTATGACCACCTACCTGATAAACAGTATGTCCAACTTTGGCGCGGGTGACAGCAGCGATGTGTCGTGGCATGGAAGCAATGAGGCCTTGGCAGGTCGCTGGAGGAAGTTGGCACACCTGCACAACAAGTGCACAAATTCCGGCGAAGGGGGTGATGAGCTCTGACAACACATTCGATCAAATCCCAGATGTGTCGATCGAGTTCAGATTTGGAGAGTTGGGACGCGGGGAGGGGGGGGGCAGCACATCAATTGGAATTCGTCACTGTGTTCCTCGAACCACTCCACCAGCCCGCATCTCGTGGTCGTGCGGTAGCGTTCTCGCTTCCCACGCCCGGGTTCCCGGGTTCGATTCCCGGCGGGGTCAGGGATTTTCTCTGCCTCGTGATGGCTGGGTGTTGTGTGCTGTCCTTAGGTTAGTTAGGTTTAAGTAGTTCTAAGTCCTAGGGGACTTATGACCACAGCAGTTGAGTCCCATAGTGCTCAGAGCCATTTGAACCACTCCACCAGACTCTTGGCCTTGTGACATGAAGCATCATCTTGTTGAAAAATGCCATTGCCGTTGGGGAACACGATCGTCATGAAGGGGTGCATATGGTCTGCAGCCAGTGTTCGATGCTCCTCGGCCATCGTGCTGCCTTGCACGAGCTCCAATGGACCCATGGGTGCTGAAGTGGATCTTCCTCAGAGCATAAATTGCCGCCACCAGCTTGCCTCTGTCGCCCAGCACAGGTGTCAAGGAATTGTTGCCCTGGAAGATGACAGATTCGCGCCCTCCCTTTGGCATGATGAAGAAGCTATCGAGATACATCAGACTGTGGAACACTCTGCCACTGAGCCAACATCCAGCGCCGATGATCACCCGCCCATTTCAATAGGAGTTGCTGATGTTGTGGCGTTAACTGTAGTATCCCTGTCGCTACTGTAGAGTCTCATAACATAAGGGAGCACGGGAGAGGGTGGCCCGTATCCTCTTTCTGCAACACAAATCAATCGAAATTCACTGTCAGATGGCAGGACAATATGGTGAAAGTTGTTTGAGTCGAACACAAGGGTACCAGTAGACAAGTAAGTTCAAATGGGGTGTAACTAGCGTTGCTATATCAAGTTGGGACCTCGTCGGGACACTCTGAGATGGAAATACATAAATGAAGTAAAAAAATTATTTAATATAATTATTTTACTTATTAAAAACACAATTACATGGAACTAGTTGTGACAGAAGTAGTTGGTCTACCATATTTCCATATTTTTCGAAAGATTTCACCTTTTTCAGGAAGTCTTTTTTCTCTTTTAGGTATTTATAAAACTCTTTGCAAGTCAGCTTGTAGTTAAACTGAGACGGTAAGATTGATTCCACAGTTCCTCGCAGCGGTCTATTTCTTTCATCCGTCCACTGGGCCGACATCAGCAAAAATAGTCTTTCCATACTGGCGTTGTGTGTGCCAATAGGAAACAAATACCCCCATAATGAGATTTTTACTCTGCAGCGGAGTTTGCGCTGATATGAAAGTTCCTGGCAGACTAAAACCGTATGCCGGACCGAGACGCGAACTCGGGACCTTTGCCTTTCGCAGGCAAGCGCTCTACCCACTGACCTACCCAAGCACGACTCACTCCTCGTCCTCACAACTTCCGCTTGTACCTCGTCTCCTACCTTCCAAACTTCGCAGAAGCTCTCCCGCGAATCTTACAGAACTAGCACCCCCAGAAGAAAGGATATTGCGGAGACATGGCTTGACCATAACCTAGGTGATGTTTCCAGAATGAGATTTTCACTCTGCATCGGAGTTTGCGCTGATATGAAACTTCCTGGCCGATGATAAGTGTGCCGGACCGAGACTCGAACTCGGGACCTTTGCCTTTCGCAACCCATTATCAAGGGGTTCAAGAAATGCTGCTTATCGAATGCGCTGAATGGCAGCGAGGATGACGTACTGAGGGAAGAGAATGAAGAAAATGGTAGGAGTGAGAGTAATGAAGTGAGTATCGGTACTGACAGTGATGAGAACAAATAAGACAAAATATATATGGTTCTCGGGCGAGACGTCGGATGTCATAGTGAAAACTCCACAATATTTCGTCAGCGCAACTGGCCGACATCTTCAGGTGCGATGAACACACTGCTAAGGCAGGACCAGGGCTCCCCATTTATGCCCGTTTTAGGCAGGAAGTGCGCATGCGTGGAGGCGCCAAATTCGATGGCCAATAGCGACGATATAAACTGATAGCTGGAAGGACAGTAACGCCACCTACAGGGTGAAGAACCAAATACTTCGGCGCACGCGCGGAGGCTGCCGCCGCTGCTCTGCGCTGCCATCGGCAGCCCCAGCGACCTCTGTCGGAAGCCGCAAGCAGTACTGCGCGTCCACGTAGGCGCCTTGATTATCCTCCCGTTGTCAACAGAATATTTATGTTGCTGGCGAATCGTCGTCCGTCTTATGACCAAAAGTATTCCTCTCCGCTCGAAGCGACTTCAATATGGCCAGTGCTGGATCCCATGCTGAACTAAGCTGAAAGCCCGTGTCTCTGTTTACAAGATTCGTCGAGCTACGTATTTCCACTGCTTCCTTAATAACACTGTCCCAGTACGAACTCGTCGATGCGAGAATTTTTGTATGTACGTAATTCATAGAATGGCCTGTACTGAGACAATGCTCGGCCACTGCAGACTTTTCTGGTTGCTCCAGACGAGTGTAGCGTCGGTGTTCAGTGCACCTCTCTTCTATAGTGCGACAAGTTTGTCCGATGTACGACATGCCGCAGCTACAAGGAATCTCGTAAACACCGGGTCTTCTTAGGCCAAGGCTGTCCTTAGATGAGCCCAAGAGAGCTCTGAGTTTTGCCGGCGGACGAAAAACACATTTAACTTTATGCCTCTTCAATAGTCTTCCTATTTTTGAAGAGACACCACCGATGTATGGCAAGATGACCATTCCCCTTTGTTCTTCGCCTTCTTCCACTTCCTCACGTTGGGTAACCCGCTTTGGTTGTAAGGCACGGCGAATCTCCCGTTCTGAGTATCCATTTTGTTGGAAATTGGTACGCAGATGGAGTAGCTCATTGGATAAGCTGTCTGAGTCTGATATGGCTCGTGCTCTGTGGACCAACGTCCTCAGTACGCCACTTCGTTGCGAAGGATGGTGACAGCTGGTGGCCTGTAAGTATAAGTCCGTATGTGTTGGTTTACGGTACACTGAGTGACCTAACGTGCCATCTTCTTTTAGATCTTCTGTTAGAACAAATGTTTACGGTACCTATCCATGTCTTATATGTAAGTACAAGTGAATTTTCGGTAATTTTCCTCCCCTCAGTGTGCGGCTTATTTTCGAACAAAATCTTTTTTTTATTTCTTCCTCGAAATTTAGGGATGCGACTTATATGCGGTGGCCGCTTATTTTCGGGCCAGTACGGTGCTATTCTTGCATTATTTTAGTGCTGTTCACTATGTAACTAAATGATCTGTTCGAACAATGTAATGTGCTGCGCGCTAGCTTTCGAGACACAGAAGTCAGCCTGAAACGTATCGAAGCCACACGGAGGATCAGCGTCCGTTGGTCTTGTATATCTGCCGCCATAAGTGTGGTTTTTAGGTAGTTTTCCACATCGTCGACTTCTTTTTATTTGTTTGTTTTTCTAAATCATCGCCTAGTGATTGTGAAACAGGGAAAGTATAGAGAGATAATTAATCTGATAACACACGAGAAGCGATAGGGGGTCAATAATGAAACGATAGCGACGAGATATACGAGTATGAATGCTCGCGTCATGCTTAATTGACAGATGGGTATTTTGCAGTCACAGATAACTACTTACATAAGTTTTATCGAACGATATGCTTCTAGAACAGCATAGTTTCCCGTAACTATTCGAAACTGGGGGGTACATTTTAGACCTCGCCACGGAAAAAAAGAGCTCTGTGTACACACACGGGCGGTCAGCGAGTTTGAGCATCGTATGGAAGAAGCGATTTCGATATTCGGCCAATTTAGGATTTTATCTTGACAAGAGTGCTGGGAGAAGGATAACTCAACTTATTAATAAAAGAAATAAACTTCCGGTCGGTCGTTGTGGCCGTGGGGTTCTAGGCGCAGGTTCTAACCCTGCCTCGGGCATGGATGTGTGTGATGTCCTTAGGTTAGTTAGGTTTAAGTAGTTCTAGGTTCTAGGGGACTGATGACCACAGATGTTAAGTCCCATAGTGCTCAGAGCAATTTGAACCAAACTTCCGGACTGACACCGCTATCATCGTAGATTTTTGTCTAGACAGCTTAATATATTACTTTATCAAGATGTCATTTTCGCTATTGCGATCATCAGATCAAAAGTTGTGAAACAACGTTCAGAGCCGACCAGTTTATTGATTGACACTGAACGTTGTATTACTAGTTCTAAGTTTTGATCAAATTAACGACGTCATTAATTAAGCAATATGTTAAACGTTCTGTACGCTTTTATTCACAAAATATCTGCTTCGTATCGTAAGACGCCCCTTCATTACACACTGGATTTAAAACGGTAGCCAAAACAATGAAAAAAAAAATGGTTCAAATGGCTCTGAGCACTATGGGACTTAACATCTATGGTCATCAGTCCCCTAGAACTTAGAACTACTTAAACCTAACTAACCTAAGGACATCACACAACACCCAGCCATCACGAGGCAGAGAAAATCCCTGACCCCGCCGGGAATCGAACCCGGGAAGCCGGGCGTAGGAAGCGAGAACGCTACCGCACGACCACGAGATGCGGGCCCAAAACAATGAACAAGACTGGTGTGTCGCAGTTCACAGATTTTTGTTTTTATTTGGGGGGAAAATAGAGGGGGGGGGGGAGGGAGGAGGCAGGAACACATTATCAGCATACAGACATCTTATTTACTGTAGATTCGTACCTAGAGTCCACTATGTCTCGTTATAGGATAATTTGATACGTCTGCTGAATGATAGTTAAATTGCTTTGAGAAATACAGCAACCAGTCCCTATTTATATATTTTTATTTATTCCAGCGAGGGCTTTTGACTTTCGCCCATCTTCAGTTGGTCTAATACGTATTTAAGTCTTCATTAGCACATTACCGAGACGTCAACGGAATTTTGAAGTTGCACTTCACCTGTGCAAAAGAATGAACCTATTATTTAAAATGGAAAATTATTCTGCCATTTAAGCAGGAGATTCCGGGTTCGAGTCCCGGTCGGGGCACACATTTTCAGCTGTCCCCATCGAGGTATATGAACAACAACTCTCGCCAGCTGAGGGATTCAATTAATTATCATTTATTCTAGAGAAGCTGCACAGTCATCAATGGTATCTATTCTTTCCAGAACAGTTACTATCTTCATATATGAAATTTATTCTCTGAAATTTACGTCTCCAAATGATTTTCTAAACGGCCAAACAATTATGTGACAAAATGTTACGAAGGAACTTGTACAATTAGTAATACAACACATACGGCCATACCGAAAAAAAACCATAATACATGTAACAAATAGAAGACCAGACATTTCTGAAACAATACTGTTCTCCTATGTGATGAGAGCCTGTGTAGTATCTTTATATAATGTAAATCATTTGTTTCTAGCCTTTTTTATTATAAATACCGATCTATTCATTGTGGCAAAATACGTTCTACTATCGAACATGGCAATGGTTCGCAACTGCTAAACATGTACGAGAATTATCTGTATGCCCTAAACTACTTCTTCCCATCTCTCTATCCATCACGTCCTTCCCCCTCTGTTCATCCCGTTCTCTCCCTTTCTCTGTTCACAATCTCTTTTCCCCTCTCTCTTTCTGTTTCCTCCCCTCACCCCTTCCTCCAGTGTCAATCTCCTCTTCCACCTCTCTGACATTAAGTTTCGTTTATTGTCACTGCAATCGAAGGGATCTCTTATATATATATATATATATATATATATATATATATATATATATATATATATATATATATATATATATATATATATATATATATATATATATGGCCTTCATTTGACCACTTTAGTCAAAAATACAAAGTTCTAAACAAGTTGTTACACAGGGATACAATTTGGTTCGACAATAACTTAATATGATATTTAGGTAATATAATTATTAGAGGCTATTCTTATATGAAAGGTGTTTTGCTCTTCTGTCTGCCCAATATTTCTTCATTCTTTCAGATATTTTCTTTCTTCCTTCATCTGAGACAACTCTTCCTGTACTCCTTTTATTGTGTGTGTGTGTGTGTTTGTGTGTGTGTGGTGTCTATTCCTTCGGACGAAAATCGGTGTGATGCCGCGAATAATGAGGCTAATGACCAGGAGCATTAGATCAGTAGAATGTGGTGTGTGGGTAAGTTGAGTATTTGGGTCTGACGGAACGTTTGGTAGGATAGTCTGTGCTACTGCGCTGACCACTGTGTCTGAATGGCGTGGTGGTCAGCCTAGTAAGCAGAAGACTCGGGTTCGAATCCTGGTCTGGCAAAATTTTTCAAGTTACCCCATTGATCAATGCCCACTGGCTGTTAATGTATTCAGTTCCTTTGTATCTTTATTTAAGTTAACTTATGAAGAGCTCCAACGGATGAATGACCGGCGTTCGCAGGTGCACAATACTCGAGGCGATTCAGCTAGTTTTTGAACACATCTTTCGTAACTGTTGGAGGAATTCCGCAAATTTAGATCTTTTAACGGTTGCAAGCTTCTTTGTCGGTTGTAGTACCGTGGTCATCAGTCCCCTAGAACTTAGAACTACTTAAACCTAACTAACCTAAGGACATCACACACATCCATGCCCGAGGCAGTATTCGAACCTGCGACCGTAGCAGTCGCACGGTTCCGGACTGCGCGCCTAGAACCGCTAGACCACCGCGGCCGGCTTTAGCAGACCTGCTGCGTTTTCTAAGTGCCCTACCAATAAAAAGCAGTCTTTGGTTTGTCTTCGCCACAACGTTCTCTTTGCGATCGTTCCATTATATGTTGTTCTTATTTGTACAGAGTGAGTCACGATGCTTTGACGATTTCAAATTTGACTTACGTGCGCTAAAAACTAGATACAGTGACGGTGGCGCATTCTATTAATAGAGCGGAGTGTCAAGTTTCTTCCCATACACCGGTCGGTAATGATGTCGTACTGCTCGAAGCAGCACCACACTTTTGCGGAGGAGTGCTATTTTCGCTACGGCGAATCTGTCGTGCGTGTGCAACATGTCTTTCGTAAGCATTTCAAGATTCAGCCACGACAGCCAATTCCTGCTCACGGAACAATACTGAATTGGATAAGAAACTTCCGTGCAGTACATCGAATCGAAAGTTAACCGGCCCTCATAAACACCGTTGCATCTTCCGACCGTGTCTTTGTTTCACTGTGATGTGGGGGAGGAATTCTTCGTTCGGTCTGCCGCCAGTTGCCTTAGTTCATTTAGCGTTACCCAGGGTGCACCACGTGGAGGCGAACTAACTTTACACCCCAAGTCCTATCACTGACAACATATATAGAGGCGGGGTTGCAGAAGAAACATAAAATAGCTGCAGCATTCATAGACCTAACAGCAGCCTATGATACAGTTTGGAAACAGGGACTCATGTACAATTTAACCTGTGCCGTCACCTACAAGAAGATAACCAATCTCATTGACGACATGTTGTCAAATAGAACCTTCCAAGTAATGATGGGGAATGAGAGAAGTAAACAGATGAAACTCAATAATGGACTCCCACAAGGCTGTCCCTTCTTTTCAGCCTTTACATCGCTGACATACCTGCAAGCAGATCGCGCAAATTTGGTTATGCTGACGACTGGGCTCTGGCAACAGCCCACAGAAACATAGAAACTGCCGAAGATATCCTTACGAGTGACTTAGGGATTCTCAGCGAGTACTTTAGAAAATGGAGGCTACAACCTAGTGCTACAAAGACGGAAGTACCTGCCTTCCATTTGAACAACAAAATGACCAACAGAGAACTACATGTATATCTAGACGGGAAAATACTAAATCACAACAAACACCCAAAGTACCTTGGGTGGTGGTGGTGGTTAGTGTTTAACGTCCCGTCGACAACGAGGTCATTAGAGACGGAGCACAAGCTCGGGTTAGGGAAGGATTGGGAAGGAAATCGGCCGTGCCCTTTCAAAGGAACCATCCCGGCATTTACCTGATACGATTTAGGGAAATCACGGAAAACCTAAATCAGGATGGCTGGAGACGGGATTGAACCGTCGTCCTCCCGAATGCGAAAGTACCTTGGGGTTACCATAGATAGGACACTAACATTGAAAGAACACCTGACGAAAACTGCAGCGAAACTTAAAACACGCAACAACATATTGCAGAAGCTCTGTGGCACCACTTGGGGCTCCACAGCATCTACCTTAAGAACATTCGCACTTGGCTTGGTGTATCCAGTGGCAGAATACTGTGTCCCAGTGTGGTTCAACAACAAACACACACACACGTGGCAGATAGCCAACTTATAATACGCATCAGGCACAATCATGCCAACTCCTACAGTGTGGCTGTCCGTTCTCAGTAACATAGCCCCTCCTAACCTGCGCCAAGAACACGCTCTGGTTAGAGAACTTCAAAAAATCGTGGCAAACCCTCAATTACAAATCCATGAAGATACTCACGACATCCAATGAAACCGACTCCGGTCTAGGCATCCTCCACTAAAGACCGCACAGGCGCTGCACCAAACCAACTTTAAAATAAATGAGGAATGGGAGAGCAGAACAGCAGTAAACTGCCACAGTATGCCATGCATCTTTGGTAAACCAAAAGGATTTGATTTCCCCCGCAAAGTTTGGTCAACTCTTAATCGCATCAGAACAAACTGTGGGAGATGCGCCGACTCCTTACACTGATGGGGTAAACTTCCTTCGGCCGCTTGCGACTGTGGCGCTGAGAGACAGACGGTCCAACACATCGTGCAGGAATGCCCACTAAGGGCATATGAGGGTGACCAACAGGATTTCCTAATGGCGACCCTAGAGGCAATCGACTATATATTATCTAAGCTGGACGTTTGTTTGTGATTGCTCTTCTGTGAGTGTAAATTTACAATTGGTGGTGTCCGTATATACAAACTGTTATTTATTGCTCTGTTTATACATATGTGATTTTTTTAAAAAAAATCGTGTTGTTTCTGTAATTTTTACTGTGATGTTATGAGCCATACGCTAAGTAAATAAATAAATAAATCGACCGTGTGGGTAACAGTTTACAGGCAAGCCCACACAGTTCGTTACGAAAACTTGCCCAAACGCTGAACATTTCGCCAGCGTCCACTCATCGCACGATCCAGTGTGAATTGCATTATCATCCGTATAATTTCCAAACGCTTTTGTGTCGAACACTGGATTTAGCCGTGTCAATTGCAGAGTAGTCATCCAATAGTAGATGAAGACTGGTTTGATGTAGATCTCCAAGATAGTCCATCCTGCCCAGGTCTTTTCATCTCCAAATAACTACTGCGACCTTCACTCGCTCCAGGGCCGTTGAGTAACGCAACACATTTTTCTTCTGAAAGTAGGTTGGTTTCAGTACACCCTACAATTCCCCACCGTTTTGCCTCAAATTCCGATCTTTAACCATGATCTCAGTTCAATGCGGGGGCCTTACGCCGCTTTACTAAAGGGCCTGTATGCCCACATTGTACCACGTCGTCTGAGCCACCGTCTTGCTGCATCAACCACCTCCCCATCGCCACGTACTTCTTCCCGCGGATTGCATCCTTCACTGGACAAAACAGATGGTAGTCGCAAGAGCGAGATCAGGCACGTAGAGCGGATACAGAAGGAGAGTAGCTAAAACCAAAGGGAGCAGAACACGAGAAGAAGGCAAAGAAGAGAAGCTTCCACTGGTACACTTACGATATGTAAAAGGCGTCAGTGAACGGCAAGGCAACGTCCTCCGCCGACGAGGTTTCAAACCGATTGTTCGAAGCAGTCACAGGATCCACGAAATCATAGGTTCCACCAAGGATGTTGTCAACAATCTTAACACTGCAGGTGTTTACGAACTACGGTGTCAGTGCGGAGCTGCCTACATAGGAGAAACAGGGACACCTGTCAGCTTACGAGTAGCGGAACACGAACGCTATGTACGATTACAACAACATAACAAATCGGCGATAGCGGAACACCACCGTGACTGTGGACAACCTATCAAAAATGGTTCAAATGGCTCTGAGCACTATGGGACTTAACATCTGAGGTCATTAGTCTCCTAGAACTTAGAACTACTTAAACCTAACTAACCCAAAGACATCACACACATCCATGCCCGAGGCAGGATTCGAACCTGCGACCGTAGGGGTCGCGCGGTTCCAGACAGTGGCGCCTAGAACCGCTCGGCCACCGCGGCCGGCGACAACCTAGGAAGCCCGAGTACTGGCGGAAGAATCGTGGATGCGAGAACGCAAAATACGGGAGGCGATCGAAATTATTAAGCAGCCTGACAACATCAACAGAAAAGATGGCTACAAACTCCCGGCGTCCAGGCTGCCGGCCATCCCAGTCCAGAGGACAGAAGCTACACGGGACACGGACGTATCTGCACAAACAGCTGTAGAGCAACTGTCAGTCCACTTCCGCTCACACCAGGAGGAAAACTTGCCGACCACAAGCCGAACCTTGATTGGCGGACAGCTACCAATTGTTGACGACATGGACATCCACGAATAGCCTCTTTCCTTCCATCTTCCGTTACGTCATGACTAGCCAATCATATTAGAGGGCCAATTAAAAGTTGTACAATAGTGACGTCAGACATCGATAGTCTGTAGTAAATAGAAGCACTTATCTCCATGCAAAACCAGTCGTGCCCTGAGGAAGGCCGTTGCAACATGGCCGAAACGTCGGTTTTAGTTTATTATTGTTGCTAGTTTTTAGCAATGACGCGGCATAATACCCAGTTGAATTTTAATCACTATAAAATTTGAGTGTTTTTCTAAACACGAAGTTTAAAATGCAATAGCTCTTTCATTTCTTCATAAATTAAATAAATTCTAGATTTTCATATACTTATAAGTGACTTGTTTGCTGTGCAAACTTCATCGAAGAATCTCTCTTACTTATGAAGAAAAGTGTACAAACAGCAACAAATTCAGTGAAAAAAATGATGAAATTTGACACTCAAAAAAAATTAATTTTGTTTTGTTTTTGAACTTCCACTGCTATGAGTGTGAATCCTGAATTCTTCTTGGTCATGTTGACAAAGTTTTATGAATATATTTGTAAAGGTATAGACACCGAAAATTAAAATGTCTTGTGGTGCCTCTCCTGTTCCAAGTCGACCAATTTGACGTCCTGCCCTCCCTTAAGAGGAGTTCTTTGCACCATGAGGGAGGACAGCAAACAGAGTTACTCCTTCAGACATCCACAAGACCGTCGCCATGACTTCACAGGCTTTCAGTGCGGCTTCGTACGTTTTCTTCGGAGGACAGGTGAGGTGGCGCCCATCCATGGATTGCCGATTTGTTTCCGACTCTAACTGATGAATCCATGCCTATGACGAGGTTCGACTAAAAATTGTCACAATCAGTCTCGCAACTCGCAAGAAATTCCGCACAGATGGTCCCTTGTTGCTGTTTACGGGCTTCGAGGAACCTAGTAGGCACACAGATTTGAGTACCCCAACTGATTTACAAGTGTGTCAGCAGTACCAGCAGTGACATCCCGTTGAGCAGCGAGGTGTTGGATTGTGATCCGTCAATCACTTCGAATGAGAGTGTCCGCACGTTCGAACTTTGCAGGAGTCACAGCTGTGTGGGACCGGCCAACAAGTGAGATACCGGACAGGTCTGTGCGAATTTGTTACGATGACGACAGGCAGCTCGCACAATGGCTCACCGTGCTTTTTTTCACTGCCAGGTCTCCGTAGCTAATCCTGCAAGCACCTACGAATATATGCGGTGCTCTGGTTTTCCGCCAAAAGGAACTCAGTGCCAGCCAGCTCTCCGCTTGGAACGCAGCTCCGTTATAGACGCCATTTTGAAGGCATCATACAGCGCTACCACCTATCGGAACCTTATCAAACTATAGGGGAAGCGAGAACATTCCACGATGTCTCACAACAAATTCCGCGTTTTTTCAACCGAAACTGGCCGAGATAAAAATGTGTTGCACTACTTATTGGACGCCGCTCGTATTATCCAGCTTTCACTATCGATCTATCGGTTTTCCTACACAATGTTTACTCCTCCCTCCAAACTTTCTTCAAATACCAAACTGACAACTACTTGAGGCCTCAGAATGTGTCCCATCAACTTATACCTTTTTTTAATCAAGTTTTGCCATACATTTCTAATCTACCCATTTTGATTCAGTCCTCCTCATTAGTCACGCGAACCACGTATCTGATCCTCAGCATTCTTCTGTAGCACCGTGTTTTAAAAGCTCCTCTTCTTGCCTGAACCACTTCTTGCCCTGGTTTTACGTCCGTGCAAGGCTACACGCCAGACAAGTATCTTCAGAGAAGACTTCCTATCATTCAGTTTTGTATTAAAATTTGTTTCTTTTTTTCCTTTCCTTTATTGAATTTCGATCCCCCCTGAAGGGGGCGGGCTGGGAGCAGCTTAGTACGCTGCTCTTCAGCCTACAGACTTTGTGAGAAAGATGAAGAGAATAAATAATAAAAACAGGCGATAAAATCGGAGACTTAAATAGTAATATGGATAAAAAATTGTGGAACTTAAAACATAGAACAGAGGGGTGATGATGCTAATAAAATACATTTGAAGCAGACAGGTAAAATAATAGACAGACAATTAAAAAAACACGGCGACTGTTTGGTTTCTGTTTGCAAAAGACATAAAAGTCACACCCAGTGACAGCATGGTTTCTGTTCGCAATACTAGAAAGACGAAACAACACTGAACATGCACTGGAACACTGCACTAAAAACTTGGCAAATGTGACATGCCAGAGCCGAGAGCAGGTGGGGGGGGGGGGGGGGGCAAACTGGACAGATGATGGAAAAGTAAAAAAGTGGGGGAAGGAGAGGAAAAGCGAAGGGGGGGAGGGGGGAAAGGAGCCGATGGAGGATGCGGACCCGTAAGAGGGGGGGGGGGACGGGTGCTGGCGCAGACGCGACAGGGAGTGGGGTAGGCAGAGGAGAGGAATACAAAGGACTCAGCAGGGGGTGGGGAGAAGGGAGGTAGGGAGAGGTTAGGTGGGGAGAAAACACAGGATGGAAGGGGGGGAAGAGAGAGCCCGGGGAAAGGACAGAGGAAAGGACGGGAGGTGAGGATCAGAGCTGATAGGAGGGATAAATGGAGGGAGAGAGGGCATGATCCGGGAGGGGGAGTTAATGGAAGCCACTTTGGGAAAGGAGATTAAGGGTGTAGAGACGGAGGGTAGGGGGGGACACAACAGTGAAGGCGCGGCAGAGGGCGGGGGTTGGAGAGGAGAGGAGAGCAGCAACCAGGCGATGAGGGGGATCAAGGCGGCAGGAGGTGTAGAGGATGCGGATATGTTCGAGGAACAGGAGCAGATGGGGGAAAGGAATGAGGTCATAGAGGATCCGCGTGGGGGAAGGGAGGCGTATACAGAAGGCGAGGCGGATTTGTATTCAATGTTAAATTCTTCTTTTTCAAGAAATGTTTTTCCAATTATAGCCGGTCTGCATTTTGACTGCTCTCTATTTCGTACATCGTCAGTTAGTTTGCCGCCCATACCTCATGTACTGCATCTAGTGTCTCAGTTTCTAGTCTATGCGGACGTGCTGAAAGTCAGTGCATCCGAATTTTTTACGTAAGAACTCTTAAAGGTTTTTAAATAATATTTTTATTCTCCACGTGTACAAATTTGCAGCCCTTTGCCGCTATAGGGCTCCGAATTGTAGCGTTTAACATGGCGGCGGGTAATGTAACTACACTACTGGCCCTTAAAATTGTTACAACACGAAGATGACGTGCTACAGACGCGAAATTTAACCGACAGGAAGAAAATGCTGTTATATGGAAACGATTAGCTTTTCAGAGCATTCACACAAGGTTGGCGCCGGTGACGACACCTACAACTTGCTGACATGAGGAAAGTTTCCAACCGATTTCTCATACACAAATAGCAGTTGACCGGCTTTGCCTGGTGAAACGTTGTTGTGATGTCTCGTCTAAGGAGGAGAAATGCGTAACATCACGTTTTCGACTTTGATAAAGGTCGGATTGTAGCCTATAGCGATTGCGGTTTATCGTATCGTGACATTGCTGCTCGCGTTGGTCGAGATCCAATGACTGTTAGCAGAATATGGAATCGGTGGGTTCAGGAGGGTAATACGGAACGCCGTGCTGGATCGCAACGGCCTCGTATCACTAGCAGTCGAGAGACAGGCATCTTATCCGCATGGCTGTAACGGATCGTGCAGTCACGTATCGATCCCTGAGTCAACAGATAGGGACGTTTGCAAGACAACAACCATCTGCACGAACAGTTCGATGATGTTTGCAGCAGCACGGACTATCAGCTCGGAGACCATGGCTGCGGTCACCCTTGACGCTGCATCACAGACAGGAGCGCCTGCGATGGTGTACTCAGCGACGAACCGGGTGCATGAATGGCAAAACGTCATTTTTTCGGAGAATCCAGGTTCTGTTTGCAGCATCATGATGGTCGCATCCGTGTTTGGCGGCATCGCGGTGAACGCACATTGGAAGCGTGTATTCGTTATTGCTGTACTGGCGTATCACCCGGCGTGATGGTATGTGGTGCCATTGGTTACACGTCTCGGTCACCTTTTGTTCGCATTGACGGCACTTTGAACAATGGACGTTACATTTCAGATGTGTTACGACCCGCGGCTCTACCCTTCATTCGGTCCCTGCGAAAACCTACATTTCAGCAGGATAATGCACGACCGCATGTTGCAGGTTCTGTACAGGCCTTTCTGGATACAGAAAATGTTCGGCTGCTGCCCTGGCCAGCACATTCTCCAGATCTCTCACCAACTCAAAACGTCTGGTCAATGGTGGCCGAGCAACTGGCTCGTCACAATACGCCAGTCACTACTCTTGATGAACTGTGGTATCGTGTGGAAGCTGCATGGGCAGCTATACCTGTACACGCCACCCAAGCTCTGTTTGACTCAATACCCAGGCGTATCAAGGCTGTTATTACGGCCACAGGTGGGTACTGATTTCTCAGGATCTATGCACCCAAATTGCGTGAAAATGTAATCACATATCAGTTCTAGCATAATATATTTGTACAATGAATACCCGTTTATCATCTGAATTTCTTCTTGATGTAGCAATTTTAATGGCCAGTAGTGTACGTCAGTGCATGAGTAACATCGTGCTGCGAGTTTAGAATTCGAAAACTTTGTCCGCACCTGGAGCACCCTATCCATCAGCATGACAATACCATCACAGAACATGTACGAGAGCTGCGACATCTGCAGCAGTCCGATGCCTGCAGCCCTTCGGTTATTCCTCATCCTTTTTCTTTTTTTTTTACGAATTCTTCAGTTACTTCTTGGTGGAACAATTCCATACTAATGGCTGACTAACACGTATCCTGTTTTTGTTCTATTACATCAGTAGAACAAAGACAGTGCACTCATTATTCAACGTTAAACATTCTCCGTACAGTCCCAATTTGGGCCCCTCCGATTTTCATGTATTTCCAAAACTTAAAGAGCATCTTCGAGGACGTCACTTTGATAGTGACGAAGCGGTGCAAGCAGAAGTGAGTTTTCGGCTATGTCAAGAAAGTCAAACTTCTACAATAACGGTGTCAACAAACAGATTGTCACTGGGAGAAATATGTTCGTCGCCAGAGACACCATGTTGAGAAATTAATACGTAGCCGCAGAGAATACAAATGTCGAATATTGATAGCGTTCGTTTTATTCAAAAGACGGTAAGACTTTTCATATGAAATATTCGGAGCGCGACCTTGTAATTCCGTCATCATAGCATGATTTAATTCGACAACATTCCAGTACCCTAGCTTTACTTTTGCTGATGCTCATCTTATAATCTCTTTTCAATACAACGCCTGGGTTCCCGGGTTCGATTCCCGGCGGGGTCAGGGATTTTCTCTGCCTCGTGACGGCTGGGTGTTGTGTGCTGTCCTTAGGTTAGTTAGGTTTAAGTAGGGGACTTATGACCACAGCAGTTGAGTCCCATAGTGCTCAGAGCCATTTGAACCATTTTCAATACACTATTCATTCCGTTCAACTGCCCTTTCATGCGCTTTGCTCTCTCTAAATGGTTCAAATGGCTCTGAGCACTATGGGACTTAACATCTGAGGTCATCAGTCCCCTAGAACTTAGAACTACTTAAACCCAACTAACCTAAGGACATCACCCACACCCAT
The DNA here is from genome assembly GCF_023898315.1 of Schistocerca nitens. Lineage (NCBI taxonomy): Eukaryota > Metazoa > Arthropoda > Insecta > Orthoptera > Acrididae > Schistocerca > Schistocerca nitens. Next base: position 212,212,375 of record NC_064623.1, on the reverse strand, counting down.
GCCCGAGGCAGGATTCGAACCTGCGACCGTAGCGGTCGCGCGGTTCCGAACTGAAGCGCCCAGAACCGCTCGGCCACCGTGGCCGGCTTGCTCTCTCTGACAGAACTACAATGTCAAGGGTAAAACTCAAGATTTTTACTTTCACTCAAAGTTAACTCCCTCCCTAGCTTCCAACAAGTTTTAATAATGTTAGTAATAACTTGTAAATGAGAAGCCAAGTACGAAAACTCGAACCACCCGAAGACAGCCAATTAGGCGAATACAAGTATAAGATCGCTTTCAATAGTCTGGGATGATTTCGAGCAATACAGTGTGACAAAAACTTATGTTACATCTGAATTGACTTTTATTACCCGAAAAATTAGGTCAAGATGAACAAAGGGTTTTTCTCATAAAGCAATCGTTTAGTCACAGTTCAAGCGGTCGTAATCTAGCTCTGCTTTATGAAAAGAGCGGACAATACAAAAGAATTATATCACGAGTACGTCTCATTCAGCGACTAACTGAGATTGCTTCTCGATAAGGAGTCAATGACAGAAGGCCGTATTAGCTGTGTTGATCGGACGCGTTATCTGTAGAGTCGGAGATCGCAAGTACAGCACTGGCAAGGAGTTCACACATCTGGCTTTTACGGCAGTGCGCACCACATTAAAGAAATGGCGATGAAGTTCAAATGGCTCTGAGCACTATGGGACCTAACATCTGAGGTCATCATTCCCATAGAACTTAGAACTACTTAAACCTAACTAACCTAAGGACATCACATACATCCATGCCCGAGGCAGGACTCGAACCTGCTACCGTAACGGTCTAGCAGCTCCAGACTGAAGCGCCTAGAACCGCTCGGCCACTCCGGCCGGCTGGCGATCAGGACACGTGTCTTCCGATCACGCCATCGATGTTGTGTCATTAGAACCAGTCACAACCGCCAAATACACTCTGAGGGAAAAAAAAAGACCCACCACAAAGAGATTATCCGAATGGGACGGAAATCGGTAAATGTGATGTAACCGTATAGACAAACAGTATTGGATAATTTATTCAAGACAAAAAGCTTCATACATTCAGCAAATCAACAACGCGTTGGTCAAACTCTGCCCCTTATCCAAGCAGTTGAAGTTTTCGGATGTCCTCATGAGGGATGACTTGCCAAATTCTGTCGAATTGGCGCCTTAGATCGGCAAAATCTCGAGCTGGTTGGAGCGCCCTGCCGATTATGTTCCAAACATTTTCAGTTGGGGAGAGATCCGGCGACCTTGCTGGCCAAGGTAGGGTGTATCAAGCACGAAGACAGGCAGTAGAAACTCTCTCCATGTGTGGTCGGGAATTATCTTGCTGAAACGGAAGCCCAGGACGACAACTAAATGGGGGGGTAGAGTATCCTCGACACACCTTTGCCCTTGACTCTCATTGACTGGGGCAGAATTGTCTTCAGTGATGCTGCTAACTGAGCCCCGATGACCAGTGGAGGTATGTGTTGAGACGCCCAGACAGCGGTGGGATGGCAACCTCACTGTCGCCCGCACATAGCCCGACGGTCTGGAGTTCATTTCATAGCAGGACCCCTTTGGTTGTCGTCCGCTGCACACTTATGGCACATCGGTACGGCGACGGTATTTTACGCCCTGTTTTGTTGTCCTGCATGGTGATCCACCGTGGGCTTACATTTCAGCAAGATAACGCCCGCCTGCACCCGGACAGAATTTCCACTGCTTGTTTTCATGCCTGCGAAACCTTATCTCGGCCAACAAGTTCACCGCATCTCACCCCATCTGAGAAAGTTTGGGACATTATCGGCAGGGCCCTGCAACTAGATCGGAATTGGGTCCATCTAATGCTGCGATTGGACGGAATTTGGCATGATATCTCTCAGGAGCACATAACAACACTATCAATCAATGCCAAGCCGTATAACAAATGGCATAAGGGTCTGTGGTGGACCCACCTTTTGCCGACTTGCTCAATTTATGCAGTTCCTTCTTTTGAATAAATCATCCAATTTTTCTGAAATCGTAATAGTTTTTTTTTTCTGTGCATGTACATCATATTTACCGATTTCGTACCATTCCAATAATTCCTTCGTTTCGCACCGTCTTAGAGTGTGTTTAAGCTGGATTTATCCGGCGAGACTGTGCGTGGAATGGTAGTTAAAAGACGAATGGAGACCTATTTGATCAAATCTTGCAAACGCAGAACAATTAAGGTGAAAGCTCGATGACATCATATGGGGATAAGGTCACCTCCAAGGTACTTGGAATGAATATATGTTGTCTTTTTAAGGGGGGTAGGACGTCAAACGGGTCGACTTGGAGCACGAGAGGCACCACAGGACATTTTAATTTCCATTGTCTATACTTTTACAAATAAAGTCATAAAACTTTGTCAGCGTGACCAGGAAGGATTCAGAATTCACACTCATAGCAGTGGAAGTTCGAAAACATAACGAAATAATTTTCTTTGCATGTGAAATTTCATCATTTTTTTCACTTACTAATGGCAGCATTTGTTGCTATAGGTACACTTTTCTTCATAAGTAGGAGAGATTCTTCGATGAATTTTGCACAGCATACAAACCATACTTAAAGGTGTATGAAACTCTAGAATTTTCCACATCTATTAAAAACTGTGGTAAAAATTGAGGTAATTAACTATAAAATTTGTGTTTTATCTAAACATGAAGTTTAAAATATAACAGCTCATTCGTTTTTTCATAAATTAAATAAATTCTAGAGTTTCATACACATGTAAGTATGGTATGGTATGTATGCTGTGCAAAATTCATCGAAGAATCTTTCTAACTTATGAAGAAAAGTGTACCTATAGCAACAAATGCAGCCATAAGTAAGTGAAAAATGATCAAATTTCACATGTAAAAAAATTATTTCGTTATGTTTTCGAACTTCCACTGAAATGAGTGCGAATCCTGAATCCTTCCTGGTGATGCTGACAAAGTTTTATGACTTTATTCGTAAAAGTATAGACAGTGGAAATTAAAATGTCCTGTGGTGTCTCTCGTGCTCCAAGTCGACCCGTTTGACGTCCTACCCCCCTTAACGTTATTTAACGTATAGTAATAGAATTGAATTGTAACTTTTATACATGTACTGCATAATTTTACGAAATAAATTGGACTATTGACTAAAGCTGCAAATTAGTATTTAAATTTTCAATCAATATAAGGGCTGCCACAGTCGCTTCAAAGGAACTTCTACGTTTCCAAGATAAATTCGTCTGCTCTCACTTGTTACAATGTGTTTCATAGTCTGATGCTCACTGCCGCAGTCACATTAATAAGATGAAGTCTACCCCATCGGTGGAGTCTTTCTGCATAGATGCTATGCCCTGTACGAACCCTATTGTCTTCCAAGCACGTCATGGTAATTTCTTGCTGGCTGGCCTTGTGCTACGTCTTAAGAGACACTGATATTCCTCATGAGCAATGTTTTTCCACTTCCTGATCATGCTTAAGGCGACATTGTATGTCCTGTGCCACCAATGTTAAATTATCGAATTTGTGACCCATTACCTTGGAACCTTTTTAAGACACCAACTTACAATTTTCAATAATTATTGAATGCACCTTTCTAGATACACTGAACTAGAATTATTACTAAAATTGTATTGGGGGGGGGGAGGGCGTATTATATTTTTTTCAAACACTCAATTTTTGAGAGAATTTTGTAAATAAATTAACATAAAAACAAAGGAACTCAGGATATTTTAATTATTCTAGTTCACAGCATACACTTTGCATGCTGTGAAAATTTCATGTCTCTACCATCAATAATTTTTTAGAAAATGGGTCATTTATTGCAAAAAATGTAGTTCAGAGATATTGAGGTTTAAAACTTTTTTTTATTACAAATGCTTCTACAGACTTCCATTTCTGCATCTTTTATGCACTAGGATTGCCCTGGCCCATAGTCTATGTCTTCTTCAGTGTCACAATAGCCCAGTGCTTCCCACCTCCTTTTCTTTCTTGCTTCTTTTGTCATTTGCTGAGCAGCTAACTCTGCTTCACGTAGAGGAAGCTCATCTAGTTCCTGCAGTCTGCCTGTGTTCTGTCCAAATCCTACCCCTAACTTTTCCAGAACATTAAGTCTTTCACAGTTCCCACCATTAAAAGTTATTACTGTAGACAGTGCTAACTTTAGAGTCATAATGCCAACAAATACATTTTTAGGCACACGGCACCACACAACATTATTCAAGGACTCATTCACATTCTGGGTCTTCCCATGTAAACACTTCTTTAGTAGCTCACGATTTGCCAAATCTCTGTAAATAGGTTTGATTGCCTCCATTACTGCCAAAGGAAGAGACTGCTTATGTGTAAATTCATGCAGGTGCCAGAAGATTCAGCTTGCCTATATTTACACCAAGTGTTTGGTGGAGGTTGACCACAAAGCATGACATGGCTTTTCATCAGTTGATATTCGTTGAAAGAAAGTGCTCCCCACAGCTCTTTTCATCTTCTCTAAATTGTCACAGTTACTTTTACGCCTAGTCATTTTATTGACGTTTAAAAAGCAATAGAAGTTAACTTACTACAAAAATAGCTGATAATCACATTACTTTCTACGAAAACCAGTATCAGAAACAAAGGACTGATTTGTTTATTCGTAATGCCAACTGCTGAGATGTAGCCGTAGGCACAAAACGAAGCAATTCACAGTCTCCTTGACTGTATAGTTCCCAAGATATGACTGCTCAACTGTTGCAGTATATGTATAGCCACGAAATTTGACAGTCACACGTCAACATTCAAAATGTTATTTGAAGGTCTCACAATTGCCTGATTTTAATGTACACTGATGGCCACCGTAAATGCAACACCCTGAAGGAAGCATCCGAATCAAGTGAAATTTACACCATGAGTTTGCAGCGATGAGATATGCAACTGATTAGAATTTCAGCGCAGACGCACATCACGCGCGCCTGTGGCGCCACATCATAGCGCCATTTAAGGCTTGGCGATTTCGACGAGTGTACGTTCGGCACGTATGTTTACCTTGTGGTTGTTTCACAAGACGATCAGTTATGCCTCGTAGACAACAGCGAACATCTTTTGATCAAGTATCCGAGTTCGACGGAGGAAGGATAGTGGCTTACCGAGATTGTGGATGATCATACAGAGAAATCGCTAGTCGTGTTGGACGAAACCAAACAACTGTAATGCGGATATGTGACCGTTGGACGCAGGAGGGTACGACGGACCGACGTGGTCGATCGCATTCACCTCGGTGCACCACTGCACGTGCTGATAGGCAAATTGTGCGCATGGCAGTGACGAATCGCTCAGTGACATCCCGAACCATAGCACAGCACATTGCGTCTGTAACGCATCATCCAGTGTCTGCGCGTACCATTCGACGCCGTTTACAGCAGAGTGGTCTGTCCGCAAGACGTCCATTGCTTCGTCTACCATTGACGCAGAACCACAGACGTCTCCGTCGCCAATGGTGTGATGACAGACGGATGTGGACGGCAGAATGGAATGACGTTGTCTTTACTGACGAGGCACGCTTCTGTCTGCAGCACCACGATGGTCGGATTCGAGTGTGGAGACACCGTGGAGAGAGGATGCTGGACAGCTGCATTATGCACCGCCACACTGGTCTTACACCGGGTATTATGGTATGGGGCGGTATTGGATATTACTCTCGCACGCCTCTAGTACGCATTGCCGGTACTTTAAATAGCCGGTGCTACATATCCGAGGTGCTGGAGCCAGTTGTCCTTCCGTACCTTCAGGGCTCGGCCACAGCCATATTTCAACAGGATAATGCGCGACCACACGTGGCACGCATTGTCCAAAGGTTCTTCGTCAATAACCATATTGAATTGCTTCCCTGGCCGGCTCGCTCTCCGGATCTTTCGCCGATAGAAAACATGTGGTCCATGGTTGCTCAACGAGTGACCCAGATTACATCCCCAGCTGCCATACCAGGTGATGTTTGGCAACGTGTGGAAGCTGCTTGGGCTGCTGTACCCCAGAAACACATCCAACGTCTCTTTGACTCAATGCCGAGACGTGTGGCAGCGGTGATCTCCAACAATGGCGGCTACTCTGGCTACTGATTCTGGCAGGAACCACATGTCACAGACGTCTGTAAACGTAATCATTTGATACTTGGTCAACATGTTATCTACAAAATAAATTTTGTTGTGCTACCTCTTGTCTTTCTTGGTGTTGCATTTACTGTGGCGAGCAGTGCATTATATGCCACAATGTTCAGAAAATTCCAAAGCACACTATGGAGTAGAAAACAAAAATGTCAAATTTCAACGAATTTCACGTACAATGTCCCCTGAAATCACTCCATGCAACGATTCTGCCAATATAGTAACTGACTGCCTGGAATTTAAGCGGTTGATTTCAAGTGCAAGCACGCCAGAGTGATTCGGGAGCTGAGGAGTTTTAATTAATTTTTTATATTCCTTGAGAAGGGCATTCTGATGTGTTGGCAGAGGAGCCAACTCTGTGTTGCTAGAGGAGGCCGAAATGCACGCGTTTAAGCTCACGCAGACTGGCGTGAGGTCTGGAACAATTAAAGGAGTCTAATAAATAAAGTAAGAAGCTATTGGAATACTTAACTTTAATCCATAATTGGAGAACATCGCTCTTCATGATACATAATTACAATCTCAATATAAACTGGTAATGGCGCCTTGCTAGGTCGTAGCAAATGACGTAGCTGAAGGCTATGCTAACTATCGTCTCGGCAAATGAGAGCGTATTTGTCAGTGATCCATCTCTGGCAAAGTCTGCTGTACAACTGGGGCGAGTGCTAGGAAGTCTCTCTAGACCTGCCGTGTGGCGGTGCTCGGTCTGCAATCACTGACAGTGGCGACACGCGGGTACGACGTGTACAAATGGACCGCGGCCGATTTAAAAGCTACCACCTAGCAAGTGTGGTGTCTGGCGGTGACACCACACATTCTGTCATCAGAGATCTGGTGGCGCAGTGTGGCTTAGAACTGGTAACCAGTGAAGTGGGGTAGGTCTCATGCAACGTGTTATTGTCCTCATTGCTGTGTTTAGCTGAACATCGATTTTTCTCACATATCAGCTATTAAGTCACACTGGAGCACAGTGATCAGCGACAGAGCAGATGAGTCCTGAGGAAGAACATCGTTGTGTTGTAGCTGTTGCACCCTATGAGGAAACCTCACCCTCTGTATGATGGTACCGTACGATTCCAGCTTCGTAGCAGTGTTTTCTGTATGTTTCTTGTATGACAAGTTTATACTGAGAGTTACTCGTAGATATTTTGGCAAGTTTTGTTGGACGTGGTCTTTACCATTAAAGCTGAAATGTAGCTTTGCACGGGCCTTGCTATTGTTAAGATGAAAGTGGCTTCGGTCCTTACTGAATTTGGTGTTAATCTCAATTTTTTTTAACTATTCATGCAACGTATTTAGATCTGCAGAGATTATTTCTTCACCAGCTTCCAGACATAAATCAACTTCCATGACTCAGAGCGATCAGACAAGTTGAACGTAACTGGTGCTAAATTTGAACCCTGGGGAAGACCGTTATTAATTTCGTCCTATCTGCTTAATTGACTGCCGATGGCCACTTCGAAGTATCTCTCAGATAACATGTTAATGAGCCTAATTATGTTTTGGTACTGTATAACACTTGTGAGTTTGTACAAGAGCCCTTGTTTCCAATATTGTCTCGTAAGCAGCTGTGAGATTAACAGAAGTCACTGATGTTTTAAGTCGTTGTTGGAATCCAGCTTCTTTGTGTGTGGTTAAACTAAGAACTTGGTCTGTACAGTTTTTGTTATGTATGAAATTTGTTTGCAGTTTGTACGACGGGAGTAACTGCATTGCTCTCTGGACCTATTACGTATGAGATTTTCTAAAAGATTGTAGCAGCAGCTCAGTAGGGCGACTGGACGGTATAATAAATAAAATAAAATTTGTCTGGTACTTGATATGCAACAAAAATGGCCTTTTTGTACAGATAGCCACAAATAACGTACAATATCCGCAATTCCATTGAGAGGTGGAGCAGATTAGACATTTGAATGGTTGCGTCAGATATAGCAATTCTGTTACTTTCATTATGTCTGATTAGGTAAGTAGTCCGTGGTGCAAGGCCTTCATCGAGCTACTAACCTGACTGCAGGTGTGGTGCAGCCATTCTTTGTCGTGGCACTCGGAGGGATAGAATCCTGTTACCCTGTTCATCTTTTACGCCCAGGAAGGACCTCTGTTATTCATGATAGCAGGCTAAATTGACCTTGGGTCATCATGAGGGCACTGGAATGAGGAAAATTCGCAACCCCTACCTGGGATTGCAGCTGGGACCTTCTTGACAGAAGGCAAGTGCTCTACCCGCTAGTCTAACAAGGCCAAAATATGTCCGATTATTTCATTTCAATTTTTTTTTTCCTTTCTTTGAGTCCTCATTCTTCTAACTGGTTTAATGCGGCCCACTACAAATTCCGCTCCTGTGGAAACCTCTTCATTTCAGAATAGCACTTTCAACCTACATCCTCAGTTATTTGCTGGACGTATTCCAGTCTCTGTTTTCCTCTACAATATTTACCTTCTACAGCTCTCTCTAATACCACGAAGTAATTCCGTGATGTCTTAAAACATGCCGTACCAGCCTGTACCTTCTTCTTGTCAGTATTTCCGGTTTATGTTCATTTCCTAGGAGGGTATATAAGCAAAACGAGGATAATGGAATGTAGTCGAATTAAGTCAGGTGATGCTGAGGGAATTAGATTAGGAAATGAGACACTTAAAGTAGTAAAGGAGTTTTGCTATTTGGGGAGCAAAATAACTGATGATGGTCGAAGTAGAGAGGATATAAAATGTAGACTGGCAATTGCAAGGAAATCGTTTCTGAAGAAGAGAAATTTGTTAACATCGAGTATAGATTTAAGTGTCAGGAAGTCGTTTCTGAAAGTATTTGTATGGAGTGTAGCCATGTATGGAAGTGAAACGTGGACGATAAATAGTTTAGACAAGAAGAGAAGCTTTCGAAACGTAGTCCTACAGATGAATGCTGAAGATTATATGGGTAGATCACATAACTAATGAGGAGGTATTGAATATAATTGGGGAGAAGAGGAGCTTGTGGCACAACTTGACTAGAAGAAGGGATCGGTTGGTAGGACATGTTCTGAGGCATGAAGGGATCACCAATTTAGTATTGGTGGGCAGCGTGGAGGGTAAAAATCGTAGAGGGAGACCAAGAGATGAATACACTAAGCAGATTCAGAAGGATGTAGGTTGCAGTAGGTACTGGGAGATGAAGAAGCTTGCACAGGATAGAGTAGCACGGAGAGCTGCATCAAACCAGTCTCAGGACTGAAGACCACAATAACAACAATTCCTTTCCTCGCCGGTTCTCCAGAAAACCACCTTATTCCTTACTTTATTACTTCACCTAATATTCAATATTCTTTTTTAACACTACTTCTCAATTTCTTCGATTCTCTTCTGTTCCGGTTGCCCTACAGTCCATGTTTGATTACCATACAACGCTGTGCTCCATTCCCAGAAATTTCTTCCTGAAGTAAGGCCCATGTCTGACACTGACAGCCTTCTATTGGCCAGGAATGCCCGTTTTGCCAGTGCTGTTCTGTCTTTGATGTTCTCCTTGCTTCGTCCGTTATTGGTTATTTTGCTCCCTAGATAGCAGAATTCCTTAATTTCGTCTACTTCGTGAAGATCAATTCTGATAATTTTCTCGCTGTTCTCATTTCTGCTACTGCTCGTTACTTTCGCCTTTCTTTGATTTACTCTCAGCCTATTTTCTGTATTCATTAGTGTTGATCCCATTCAGCAGATCATGCAGTTCTTCTTCACTTTCATTGAGGACACTAATATCATCAGCGAATCATTCATATCCTTTCACACTGAATTTAATTCCACTCCTGAACGTTCCTTTTGTTTCCATCATTACTTCTTTGATGTATTGATTGAACAGGAGGGAGCGAAAACTACATTCCTTTCTTACACCTTTATTAATAGGAGCTCTTCGTTCTTGGTCCTCCACTCTTATTATTCCCTCTTGGCTCTTGTACCATTGTATATTACCAGTCTTTCCCTACACCTTACCCCTATTTTTCTCAGAACTTCGATAATCTTGCATCATTTGATTTTTCTTTATCAATCCCAACGTCTGAATTGCCTCTCTGGTGCCTTTGCCTTTCCTGAAACCAAACTGATCGTCATCTAACACATCCTAATTTTTTCCCCATTCTTCTGTATGTTATTTTTGTAGACAACTTCAATGCACGAGCTGTAGAACCGATTGTGCTATAATTCTTTCACTTGTCAGCTGTTGCAGTCCTCGGAATTGTGTGGATGATATTTTTCCGAAAGCCACTTGGTATATCACCAGATCCACACGGGGTGACAATTACTGAACGATATGAAAAAAAAAAAAAACATAAATTAGTTACAAACTACGGCGTGCACAAACTTTATACAAAATGTAAACGTCACTACAGATATTCGGATTTAGGTTATGACACATTCGATATGCTTGCCATCATTGACGAATAGCGAAATTCTGCATGACCCGCAGTATTTCTGTTATTGCTGTACACCTTGTCTTTAAGATAGCCCCACAAAAAGGAGTCGTTTGTGTTCAGATCCTGAGAATATGGCGGCCAATCGAGGCCCATGCCAGGGTCCTCTGGGTACCCCTGAGCCGGATGCGGTCCCCATAGTGTACCTCCAGGACATCAAACACTCTCCTGCCTCTCTGGGGTCGAGCTCCATCTAACATGAACCATACCTTGTCGGGTTCAGGGCACTTTGCACAGTGGGGATGAAATCATCTTCCAGAACCCTCACGTACAGTTCGATAGTCACCGTACCATCAACAAATATCGTATCGATTATTCCATGACTCGACATTGCACACCACACAGTCATCCGCTGAAGAGACTTCTAGATCTCTTGATCGCGAAATGCGAATTCTCACTCACCCAAACGCGCCAATTTTCCTTATTAACGAACCCATCCAAATGAAAGTGAGCTTCGTTGCTCAACCATTCAAACCGTTCGGACTGTATTTCATATAGTTCAATATCTGTCACGCTGTAAATTCTAGAGACCAACGTGAACAGTCGTTCTGATGCCAGTTTCGCAATGTCCCGCTATGTGTTCTGAAGGTTTCGTAGTTATACAGGTTTGGCACGTTCAAGCGTAGGTAAAATTGATGAAGAAATTTTTGAATGTAACATTCAATAATAAGTGATACGTGCTATTCTCCGTTGTAGTATACCGCCGGAAAAAACGCAGCACCGTCAAGGATTGTTTTCTGTGGAACCAGGACATAATATGTGAGTAGTGAAGGGTTGTAACGTTAGTGATTCGTTTGCTACGAAGTCCTCTCTGTACACCCTGTGTTTTGAGTCTCCATGCAGTAACTGAGCTGTGTTTTGAGGTGATGGTAGTTTGCAACACTCACTCCGGGGTCCAACCTTGCCCCACCAACAAGTACGTACTGCTGTTGAACAGTTTGTCATTTGAGCGGAGTCGCATTGTGGACCTGCGGGAAGCTGGGTGGACGTATCGACGAAATTCTGCACATGTTAGGCACAGTACATCGACGTGCGTCGCTGCTTTCAACAGTGGTCTCTGAAACATTCCAACGTCCATAGTCGTGGTTCTGGTGTCAGTACAGTACTGACGCACGTCAATATCTACGCATTGTGCGAGCAGCGATGGCCGACCGAACACGATCCAGAGACGAAATCTGGGCGCTTGTTTCAGGTGCAGCGTCATCAGGGACCATTGGGAACAGTCTGCTTCCAGAAGGATTAAGATCACGTGTGCCTCTGAGCAGGCTACTACTGACACCGCCAGTCGAGGATACTCTTGTGTCGTGGTAGAGTTGAGCAGACAGTGGAATAACGCTCTCTTTTCAGTGATGAGAGCAGGTTCCGTATCGGTGCAAGTGATGAACACATATGGCGTGGACGTGGTGAGCTGAATGTGTCAGGGTACATTAGCCCACAACACCAAGGCTACAGGGTGTGGTAGGCCATTGGTTACAACTCGCGGTCACATCTGATGTTTCTGCAGGGTAAAGCAACGGACGCCCGCTACATTGTACAGGCTATTATTTCGGTGCTGCTGCCATTTCTTCGACAGGAAAATGATGTGCGTTTTCAGCAGGATAACGCACGTCCACATAAGCCCTGTTTGCAAGAGCCACAGGGTGATATGTCGTTATTGTTCTCTATGTAATAAAAGAACAGTAGTTTTATGTAAGTCTGCAGGCTTCGTGGCCGTTGTCACTGAAGTTAAAATCTTCTGGGTTATTAGGCCGCGTCATGTTTCTTCTAAAATGTTCGACGCTTCGACCCCTCTGGTGGGATCTTCCTCAGGATCTTTTCTTGTCCACTACTGCTATTTAACAGTCTAGTAGTGGACACCAAAAGATCCTGAGGAAGATCCCAGCAGAGGGGTCGAAACGTCGAACATTTTAGAAGAAACATGACGCGGCCTAATAAGCCAGAAGATTTTAACTTCAGTTAACAGCAGTTTTGTTTTTTAGGTTTTGTCGCGCACTTGATCGTACTGCCGAATCTATCTTTAAGAAGTTCTGCTACGGTGACATTTCGCAATATCTTCCTCATACGATAAAGTGTCCCAAAAAGCACCGAATCTGGAACTATGGCATGCAGCAAATTAGCAATTTATGAAGCTAGTGACAAAGCTATTCCCTTTTTCATTTATTATACTATTTGTTTATTGTTAGTTGACTCCTAGGAAAACTATAATATTACTTATAATATTCATTCTCCAAGTCATAGACGCTAGATCGACAATCTCCTTCTATAACTTCTTTAAAATGGGCAAGACGGTTAACAGCACAGTATAATCGGTACGCGCACTCTACGAAGCAAGAAAGGAACGAGGCACCGAATGAGATGGAAATCTGTAGATGGCTAAACATGCACAGGTAAACACACGATTACAATTTTAGAAAAATTGGCTGATTTATTCAAGAAATTGAGCTTACCAAATTGAGCAAGTGAATAACGCGTTGGACCGTCTCTGGCCCTTATGATAACTATTACTCGGCTTGGCATTCATTGACAGAATTTTTGGATGTCCTCTTGAGGGATATTGTTGTTGTTGTTGTTGTGGTCTTCAGTCCTGAGACTGGTTTGATGCAGCTCTCCATGCTACTCTATCCTGTGCAAGCTTCTTCATCTCCCAGTACCTACTGCAACCTACATCCTTCTGAATCTGCTTAGTGTATTCATCTCTTGGTCTCCCTCTACGATTTTTACCCTCCACGCTGCCCTCCAATGCTAAATTTGTGATCCTTTGATGCCTCAGAACATGTCCTACCAACCGATCCCTTCTTCCAGTCTAGTTGTGCCACAAACTCCTCTTCTCCCCAATCCTATTCAATACCTCCTCATTAGTTACATGATCTACCCACCTTATCTTCAGCATTCTTCTGTAGCACCACATTTCGAAAGCTTCTATTCTCTTCTTGTCCAAACTGGTTATCGTCCATGTTTCACTTCCATACATGGCTACACTCCATACAAATACTTTCAGAAACGACTTCCTGACACTCAAATCTATACTCGATGTTAACAAATTTCTCTTCTTCAGAAACGCTTTCCTTGCCATTGCCAGTCTACATTTTATATCCTCTCTACTTCGACCATCATCAGTTATTTTACTCCCTAAATAGCAAAACTCCTTTACTACTTTAAGTGTCTCATTTCCTAATCTAATCCCCTCAGCATCACCCGATTTAATTTGACTACACTCCATTATCCTCGTTTTGCTTTTGTTGATGTTCATCTCATATCGTGCCAAATTCTGTCCAGGCCATCACTCCTGGAATGGCCGGCGACAGTCAGGTTGGTATCCCGCCGCTTTTCTGGGCATCTCCAGACACGCCTTCAGCATAGGATGTCACTCAAAGGAGTATATTTATCTTCTGTAATGATTTCCGTTTCGAATTGAGCCCTGATAACCAACGATGTTGGGTCTTTATACGCCCAGGGCAGCGGTTGGTATATCAATCTGACTATCGCCTGCCATACGGCCTGACAAACAGAAGTGACGTATGGTGTGCCATTTCATTTTATACACTACTGGCCATTAAAATTGCTACACCACGAAGGTGACGGGAAGAAGATGCTGTGATAAGCAAATGACTAGCTTTTCAGTGCATTCACACAACGCTGGCGCCGGTGGCGACATTTACAACGTGCTGACATGAGGAAAGTTTCCAACCGATTTCTCATACACAAATAGCAGTTGACCGGCTTCGCCTGGTGAAACGTTGTTGCGATGCCTCGTGTAAGGAGGAGAAATGCGTACCATCACGTTTCCGACTTTGATAAAGGCCAGATTGTAGCCAATCGCGATTGCGGTTTATCGTATCGCGACATTGCTGCTCGCGTTGGTCGAGATCCAATGACTGTTAGCAGAATATGGAATCGTTGGGTTCAGTAGGGTAATACGGAACGCCGTGCTGGATCCCAACGGCCTCGTATCACTAACAGTCGAGATGACAGGCATCTTATCCGCATGGCTGTAACGGATCGTGCAGCCACGTCTCGATGCCTGAGTCAACAGATGGGGACGTTTGCAAAACAACAACCATCGGCACGAACAGTTCGACGACGTTTACAGCAGCATGGACTATCAGCTCGGAGACCGTGGCTGCGGTTACCCTTGACGCTGCATCACGGACAGGAGCGCCTGCGATGGTGCACTCAGCGACGAACCGGGTGCATGAATGGCAAAACGTCATTTTTTCGGAGAATCCAGGTTCTGATGGTATGGGGTGCCATTGGTTACACGTCTCGGTCACCTCTTGTTCGCATTGACAGCACTTTGAACAGTGGACGTTACATGTGTTACGACCCGTGGCTCTACCCTTCATTCGATCCCTACGAAACCCTACATTTCAGCAGGATAATGCACGACCACATGTTGCAGGTCCTGTCCAGACAGAGAAAATGTTCGACTGCTGCCCTGGCCAGCACATTCTCCAGATGTCTCACCAATTGAAAACGTCTGGTCAATGGTGGCCGAGCAACTGGCTCGTCACAATACGCCAGTCACTACTCTTGATGAACTGTGGTATCGTGTTGAAGCTGCATGGGCAACTGTAACTGTACACGCCGTCCAAGCTCTGTTTGACTCAATGCCCAGGCGTATCAAGGCCGTTATTACGGCCAGAGGTGGTTGTTCTGGGTACTGATTTCTCAGGATCTATGCACTCGAATTGCGTGCAAATGTAATCGCATGTCAGTTTTAGTATAATATATTTGTCCAATGAATACCCGGTTATCATCTGCATTTCTTCTTGGTGTAGCAATTTTAATGGCCAGTAGTGTACTTTCGGCAGCAGATGGTATTTGTAAAAATTATCGTAGGGAAGTTACGTCTTTAGCCAACTCAGGTGTCCCGCCACGAGTTACACAAGACTACTGGTCTATCTCACTTAATCGCCCGAAGATAATGGAACATCATCTATTATTGCTCATCAAGATATCTGTGTGTGGGAACCTGAACAAATGAAGTGAGCCCTCTAAAGATTACGAGATAAGTGAAACCATTTGCTGTTGACGGCAATACACCCAATCTCAGAAAAGCACTTCAGCGACTTGTTATACTAGTGGATTTTCTATAAATGTGTTGCAACATCCCATAAAAATATACGGCGGAGTATTAATACGACGATAAATACCTGCGCGAGAGATAAATACTCTGTGGAATTTAAGCACCTCCGTGCGAACTCAATAACAAAGATATACAAACGGTATTAAGGTACGGCAAAGAGATAATTATTCCATGTTGGATACTGGAAGAGAGACATTCTATGTCGGATTGAGATGAGATTGTTGGAAGCCGCCAAAAGGCAGTAATCTATGTTTTATGGTATTGAAGAAAATAAATACATGTTGTTGTTGTTGTTGTTGTGGTCTTCAGTCCTGAGACAGGTATGATGCAGCTCTCATACAGTAAAGCTTCATGCCCTCGGGAAAAATTACGGCCGTAGTTTCCCCTTGCTTTCAGCCGTTCGCAGTACCAGCACAGCAAGGCCGTTGGTTAATGTTATAAGGCCAGATCAGTCATTCATCCAGACTGTTGCCCCTGCAACTACTGAAAAGGCTGCTGCCCCTCTTCAGGAACCACACGTTTTTCTGGCCTCTCAACAGATACCCCTCCGTTGTGGTTGCACCTACGATACAGCTATCTGTATCGTTGAGGCACGCAAGCCTCCCCACCAACGGCAAGGTCCATGGTTCATGGGGGGAATACATATAAAATACATATAAAAGCACAAAAGGAGTATCAGGTGTGTAGAGTTCATAACCCTTAATCATTTCAAAAGAAATATTCAGTGATTATACAGACGTAAGTCGTTCGGAAGTGTTGCGTGGTTTGATGGTGCGAACCTGCAGTTTTATACGGTTTTGGGGTTCGACGAGAATATTTCTCCGAAGACCTAATTAATTTCACGAACTAAAGTTGGACGCCACATTCCATACACATGACACATCATAGCACTTGGCTGTACCCATCGATTTCAGTAAAGCGATAAATTATCTTTGGCGATTTCAGGTGGAGAAGTTCCAGCAAGCAGGCTCAACGAGATCTGCTACTGAGAAACGCGTGTGGTGTTGCCGTATTCTTTAACTTACGGAGAACAGTAAGCAATACACAGGGTGGTCCATTGACAGTGACCGGGCCAAATATCTCACGAAATAAGCGTCAAACGAAAAAACTACAAAGAACGAAACTCGTCTAGCTTGAAGGGGGAAACCAGATGGCGCTATGGTTGGCCCGCTAGATGGCGCTGCCATACGTCAAACGGATATCAACAGCGTTTTTCAAAATAGGAAGCCCCATTTTTATTACATATTCGTGTAATACGTAAAGAAATATGAATGTTTTACTTGGACCAGATGGCGCTGTAATAGTCACAAACATATGGCTCACAATTTTAGACGAACAGTTGGTAACAGGTAGGTTTTTTAAATTAAAATACAGAACGTAGGTACGTTTGAACATTTTATTTCGGTTGTTCCAATGTGATACATGTACCTTTGTGAACTTATCATTTCTGAGAACGCATGCTGTTTCAGCGTGATTACCTGTAAATACCACATTAATGCAATAAATGCTCAAAATGATGTCCGTCAACCTCAATGCATTTGGCAATACGTTTAATGACATTCCTCTCAACAGCGAGTAGTTCGCCTTCCGTAATGTTCGCACATGCATTGACAATGCGCGCACGCATATTGTCAAGCGTTGTCGGTGGATCGCGATGGCAAATATCCTCCGACTTTCCCCACAGAAAGAAATCCGGGGACGCCAGATCCGGTGAACGTGCGGGCCACGGTATGGTCCTTCGACGACCAATCCACCTGTCATGAAATATGCTATTCAATGCCGCTTCAACCACACGCGAGCTATGTGCCG
Source organism: Schistocerca nitens (assembly GCF_023898315.1). NCBI lineage: Eukaryota > Metazoa > Arthropoda > Insecta > Orthoptera > Acrididae > Schistocerca > Schistocerca nitens. The sequence continues at coordinate 212,194,918 of NC_064623.1, read as the reverse complement.
GACATCCATCATGTTGGAAGTACATCGCCATTCTGTCATGCAGTGAAACATCTTGTAGCAACATCGGTAGAACATTACGCAGGAAATCATCATACAATGCACCATTTAGATTGCCATCGGTAAAATGGGAGCCAATTATCCTTCCTCCCAGAATGCCGCACCATACATTAACCCGCCAAGGTCGCTGATGTTCCATTTGTCGCAGCCATCGTGGATTTTCCGTTGCCCAATAGTGCATATTATGCCCGTTTATGTTACCGCTGTTGGTGAATGGCGCTTCGTCGCTAAATATAACGCGTAGTTTCTCTTGTGACGAGTGGCAGAAGTGTGCACGACGTTCAAAGTCGTCGCCATGCAATTCCTAGTGCATAGAAATATGGTATGGGTGCAATCGATGTTGATGTAGCATTCTCAACACGGACGTTTTTGAGATTCCCGATCCTCGCGCAATTTGTCTGCTGCTAATGTGCGGATTAGCCGCGACAGCAGTTAAAACACCTACTTGGGGATCATCATTTGTTGCAGGTCGTGGTTGACGTTTCACATGTGGCTGAACACTTCCTCTTTCCTTAAAAAACGTAACTATCCGGCGAACGGTCCGGACGCCTGTATGATGTCGTCCAGGATACCGAACAGCATACATAGCACACGCCCGTTGGGCATTTCGATCACAATAGCCATACATCAACACGATATCGACCTTTTCCGCAATTGGTAAACGGTCCATTTAAACACGGGTAATGTATCAGGAAGCAAATACCGTCCGCACTGGCGGAATGTTAGGTGATACCACATACTTACACGTTTGTGACTATTACAGCGCCATCTATGACAAAGCGGAGAAAGTGGTCCAACTAAATCATTCATATTTCTTTACGTACTACAGGATTATGTAATAAAAATGTGGGTTCCTATTTAAAAAAAAAACGCAGTTGATATCCGTTTGACCTATGGCAGCGCCATCTAGCGGGCGAACTATAGCGCCATCTGGTTTCCCCCTTCATGCTAGACGAGTTTCGTTCTTTGTAGTTTTTTCGTTTGATGCTTATTTCGTGAGATATTTGGCCGGGTCACTATCGATGGACCACCCTGTAGACTTGATAAGTACCGGAAACATAATTAAAAGGACTCAAATGGAGGAGCGAACAGTAAAAAGGAATCGCTAAACCGAACCATAAATAAAAATCAATTAATAATAATACGCAATAACATTAATAAAACACTCATTAAATAATAGAGAAAATAAAAAGAACTTTAAAGTGCACAAACCAGTCCCATCATGTATTCGCCTGTCAGAAGCCTGAATAGCCCGATTATGGAGCGCTTACCGCTGGTAGATATGAGGGAAGAGGGTCAGTGAGGTTCCGGTGTGTACCGACAGCGATGTGGAGTGATCCAATGCTGCGGCCAGCGCGCTCGGTTTGTCGGTTGAGGAAAAAAAAATGGCTCTGAGCACTATGGGACTCAACTGCTGTGGTCATAAGTCCCCTAGAACTTGGAACTACTTAAACCTAACTAACCTAAGGACAGCACACAACACCCAACCATCACGAGGCAGAGAAAATCCCTAACCCCGCCGGGAATCGAACCCGGGAACCCGGGCGTGGGAAGCGAGAACGCTACCGCACGACCACGAGATGCGGGCTCGGTTGAGGATCCGTGGCTCATACAGTCCTACTGAGGTGGACCCACAGATTCTCGATAAGGTTCAAACTCGGCCAGTTTGTCGGCCAGGGAAGTACGGTAAACTCGTGCTGGTGCTTTTCAAACCACGCGTGTACACTGCGAGTTGCGTGACACGTTGCATTGTCTTGCTGGAAGATGCCACTGTGCCGAGGAAAAACAAACCGCATGTAGCGGTGGACATGGTCCCGAAGGATAGGTGCATACCAGTGTTGACCCATTGTGGCTTCCAGAATGGCGAGATAACCCAGAACGCTAAGAAAATATTCTCCATATCACAATGCTCCCTTCTTCAGCCTGGAACCTTCCGACGATAGTTGCACGGTGTTTGGGTTGGGTTGGGTGGATTTGGGGGAAGAGAGCAAACAGCGTGGTCATCAGTCTCATTGGATTAGGGAAGGATGCAGAAGGAAGTTCATTGGTAGAATTTTGGGAATATGTGGTTCATCTGTAAAGGAGACCGCTTATAAAACACTAATACGACCTATTCTTGAGTACTGCTCGAGCGTTTGGGATCCCTATCAGGTCGGATTGAGGGAGGACATAGAAGCAATTCAGAGGCGGGCTGCTAGATTTGTTACTGGTAGGTTTGATCATCACGCGAGTGTTACGTAAATGCTTCAGGACCTCGGGTGGGAGTCTCTGGAGGGAAAGAGGCGTTCTTTTCGTGAATCGCTACTGAGGAAATTTAGAGAACCAGCATTTGAGGCTGACTGCAGTACAATTTTACTGCCACCAACTTATATTTCGCGGAAAGACCACAAAGATAAGATAAGAGAGATCAGGGCTCGTACAGAGGCATGTAGGCAGTCATTTTTCCCTCGTTCTGTTTGGGTATGGAACAGCGAGAGGAGATGCCAGTTTTGGTACGAGGTACCCTCCGCCACACACCGTATGGTGAATCGCGGAGTATGTATGTAGATGTAGATGTAGATGTAGAAGTCGGCCGTGCCCTTTCAAAGGAACCATCCCAGCATTTGCCCGAAGCGATTTAGGAAAATCGCGGAAAACCCTAAATGAGGATTGGCAGACGCGGGATTGAACCGTCGTCCTCCCGTCCAGTCTGTATGCACAGTGTTCGTTCACTCCTGATTGCAAGGTGTTTGCTTTTAGAGGCTTGACGCATTACACGCCAACAAGCATCTGTCCGATGGAGCACAAAACGTGATTCACCTGGGGAGGCCACACCTCATCATTCAGTGCACTTCCAGTTGTGGTACTGGCGTGCAAATCCAGCCCTCGTCCCCAATGAACAGCAGTCAGCGTGGGTGCATGAACCAGGTACCTGCTGTGGAACGGTCGTTGAGGACACATCGTTGGCAGCCCATTGGATCATCTGGGCTGTCAGTTGCTCACCAGTGCCACGTTTATTCGCTAGCACACCTCCGCAGCCATCGTTCACCCTGTCATCTATGGCCTGTGGTGCACATCCTCTCCTCCCCCCCTCCCCCCCCCCTCCAGACATTCATTATTTACCGTCCACTGCTACTGCTGCCATCTTCCATCTGTGAGTGGATATCGCACGTTGACGTCCAACATAGTCAGTGGTTACATTAATACAGGGTGCGGCATAACCGACTAAGCAGTTTCTATCGATTACCGCTGGGGTTGCGATGGGGGTAGGCAGCTGCACGTGGTCTGCCTTTGTTCAGTCGTTGACCTCATTTCAGTAGCTAACATGGTCTGGACGGGTGCACATCGCGGTTTTGCCGTTCGCGCTTATTATGAAAACAACAGTACTCTGATCGCTACACAACGAGCTTTTCGGCGACAGTTGAACTCACGACGGTGTTTCGGCCACTTAGTGACCATCCTCAGTGCTGTAATATACAATTAAAATTGGTAGGCACTGGTGTCAACAAGCTTAGAGCTTAGAGCTCAGATTATGTGATCGCTCTAAGCTTGTTGATACCAGTACCTACCAATTTTAATTGTATATTACAGCACTGAGGATGGTCACTAAGTGGCCGAAAATCGATTTTGCGGATAATAAAAGAAATAAATACGACCAATGCTGTTTCTCCTTCCAATTACATCCAATATCTGGTCGTGGCGCACAGAAAACTCCATGGAGTCGCCAATCAATAAATCAGTAACAGCTTGCACTGTGCGTGCTTGAGCATTGTCCTGCAAAATGATGGTCAGGTCCTGCAGAAAGTATCATCACTTCTGTCTCTATGCTGTTCATTTTTGGAACACAACCTATGACCAGCTTAGAGACAGAAGTGATGACACTTCCTGCAGGACCTGACCATCATTTTGCACGACAATGCTGAAGCACGTACAGTGCAAGCTGTTACTTATTTGTTTGACTGATGGGGCTGCTAAGTGCTATACCACATACTACACTCCCCAGAATTAAACCCTCGTGAGTTCAACTCGATTTCTAAACTGAAGGAAACACTTCACGGCATTCGCTTCAGACCTGCTACGAATTCGTTAGGCAATAGACCACGCCGCTCGAACTGTCAACACAACTGGCACTGCTAAGAGTATCCTACGACTTCCACATCGCTGGCAAAGGGTTATACACGATGCTGGTGACTACTTTGATGGTCAGTAAAACTTTGAAACACGTATCTATTTTGTACGAGCTGTAAATAAATAGTTGGCACTATTAAAGTTCCAACCCTCGTACTTTTTTGTTTTTGTTGTAGAAAGTAAGTGAAGACCGTGCCTTCTCAGATCTCTCTCTTTTGTCGCTTAGATTTTGTATTGGTGGGACACAATATAGCCGCGTTCCTTGCGTATCACTAATTAATCTTTCATTTTGTACATAAACGTCGTGTAAACTCCTTGGTCCCGGCGGAGGTTCGAGTCCTCCCTCGGCCATGGGTGTGTGTGTTTGTCCTTAGGATAATTTAGGTTAAGTAGTGTGTAAGCTTAGTGACTGATGACCTTAGCAGTTAAGTCCCATAAGATTTCACACACATTTGAACATTTTTGTAGACTCCTTCCGCAAGGGGGGTGAGATGTAGCTCTGACTGAAAACTAATAACGCCGACCCCCGATTCTTTAAAGAACCGAACAGGTATGCATAAAAGTGCTTCACGCGTCTGGTTACTTCATAAATAACTTACTGTCTTGGGCATTTGACATTAAGCATGTAAAAACTTTATGGTTGACTTGCTAAGAAACACGAAAGTGCCTAGGTATTTATTTAGAGGTGTGAACTTTGTATATACAACCGCTTGAAGTAGTTATCTCGCCCCATCACTCACTTCTCTCCCATACAAGCGGAAATTTTGACGGGAAGTGGCGCAGGCGGACGAATTTTTATATCCCCTAATCCCACTTGTTGGTAACAATTTACCTTTTCGCTTTAAAGCTGTGCAGTTCCCAGAGGGCTTATGTAATGCCAATGCACAAGGCCACACGCTGCGCCACACGGGGTAGCCGCGCGGTCTTATACCCCCCCCCCCCCCTCCCGTCAGAGGTTCTAGTCTCCCTCGGGCATGGGTTTGTGTGTTGCCCTTGGCATACGTTTGTTTAAGTTAGATTAAGTAGTATGCAAGCTCAGGGACCGATGACGTCAGCAGTTTCGTTCCATAGGAACTTACCACCACTGCCAGACGCTGCGTGTTGTGGACATGGACCTCAGTGTCAGCTGCTTTTCTCACGACCTGCTCTACATACACTCCTGGAAATGGAACAAAGAACACATTGACACCGGTGTGTCAGACCCACCATACTTGCTCCGGACACTGCGAGAGGGCTGTACAAGCAATGATCACACGCACGGCACAGCGGACACACCAGGAACCGCGGTGTTGGCCGTCGAATGGCGCTAGCTGCGCAGCATTTGTGCACCGCCGCCGTCAGTGTCAGCCAGTTCGCCGTGGCATACGGAGCTCCATCGCAGTCTTTAACACTGGTAGCATGCCGCGACAGCGTGGACGTGAACCGTATGTGCAGTTGACGGACTTTGAGCGAGGGCGTATAGTGGGCATGCGGGAGGCCGGGTGGACGTACCGCCGAATTGCTCAACACGTGGGGCGTGAGGTCTCCACAGTACATCGATGTTGTCGCCAGTGGTCGGCGGAAGGTGCACGTGCCCGTCGACCTGGGACCGGACCGCAGCGTCGCACGGATGCACGCCAAGACCGTAGGATCCTACGCAGTGCCGTAGGTGACCGCACCGCCACTTCCCAGCAAATTAGGGACACTGTTGCTCCTGGGGTATCGGCGAGGACCATTCGTAACCGTCTCCATGAAGCTGCGCTACGGTCCCGCACACCGTTAGGCCGTCTTCCGCTCACGCCCCAACATCGTGCAGCCCGCCTCCAGTGGTGTCGCGACAGGCGTGAATGGAGGGACGAATGGAGACGTGTCGTCTTCAGCGATGAGAGTCGCTTCTGCCTTGGTGCCAATGATGGTCGTATGCGTGTTTGGCGCCGTGCAGGTGAGCGCCACAATCAGGACTGCATACGACCGAGGCACACAGGGCCAACACCCGGCATCATGGTGTGGGGAGCGATCTCCTACACTGGCCGTACACCACTGGTGATCGTCGAGGGGACACTGAATAGTGCACGGTACATCCAAACCGTCATCGAACCCATCGTCCTACCATTCCTAGACCGGCAAGCGAACGTGCTGTTCCAACAGGACAATGCACGTCCGCATGTATCCCGTGCCACCCAACGTGCTCTAGAAGGTGTAAGTCAACTACCCTGGCCAGCAAGATCTCCGGATCTGTCCCCCATTGAGCATGTTTGGGACTGGGTGAAGCGTCGTCTCACGCGGTCTGCACGTCCAGCACGAACGCTGGTCCAACTGAGGCGCCAGGTGGAAATGGCATGGCAAGCCGTTCCACACGACTACATCCAGCATCTCTACGATCGTCTCCATGGGAGAATAGCAGCCTGCATTGCTGCGAAAGGTGGATATACACTGTACTAGTGCCGACATTGTGGATGCTCTGTTGCCTGTGTCTATGTGCCTGTGGTTCTGTCAGTGTGATCATGTGATGTATCTGACCCCAGGAATGTGTCAATAAAGTTCCCCTTCCTGGGACAATGAATTCACGGTGTTCTTATTTCAATTTCCAGGAGTGTAGATGTCCCCTACGTTACTGAAGAAAATAAGCTCTTCGTTTGTGTTCCCAATCATACTACTTCTAATGTTGTATGCAAAGCAGCTTTGTAAGAGGAAAATAAATTCCATAGCTGTGAAGTCTCGGGCACAGCTATAAATAAATACCCAGCCAATGCCATGTTTCTCATCTAGTCAACCATAAAGGTTTTACATCTTTAGCGTGAAATATTACATATTAACTCATTTGTAAAGTAATCAGATGATTCCAACTGTTTTATATATGGGAATCCGAGTCTTTGAAGGATCGGGGGGTGGGGGTCTTAGCTGGAAACCTCGATGTCACTGCTTATCTTACTCTTTGATACTCCTAGCCCACAACTTTCTCGTAATTCAGATATTCAGCAGCCTCTTGGTCAGCTCTTGGTGAAAATCCTCGAAAGCTCGACACGACGTGGACTGAGCATCGAGAACATTTTATACAGAGATGATACTTTTCCAGCTTTGCAGTTGGGTACTATAGTCAGTGTGACACAGTATGTCGGCGTTCCGTCTGGCCACCCCTTCGTATGCGAAGCTGCCTGTCTCCACGATGAACTCAGAGGCCAGCACACGAGGCTCGCTGTAAACACAGTACCCCCGGACGTCCGAAATACATGAGGTGACTCATAATCAAACCCTGCACTACCACACACACCTTGTATGTGAGGGTATGCGTCAGTCTCCAACTGAAGAGAGACAGCCTCAGTGTTAGGACAAGGAAGTATTTTGAGTAATAACAGCTGCTGATCTACGAAGACAGTCTGGTTTTCCCACAAGAAGTGTTCAAATAACCTTTTTCAAACTACTCCCCTCCTGCTTGAATGCAGTCTTTATAGCGTCTCTGCCAGTCCTCGAATGCATGGTGCACGCCGTTTTTGAGAATCGCTTCACTTTTCTTGCCACAGCTTCAGAGTTCTCAAATCGAATACCCTGAAGCTTAGCCTTTGATGATAAGAATAAAAAAAAAATTACACGACGCATGATTGGGGCTATGAGACAGATGCGTTACACACGTAACGTTCAGTTAAGCCATAAACCGCATGAACTAATTTGCGACGTGAGGCAGTGCATTGTCATTGACGAAGTCATCACCCAGTGTGAGAAAGTTTTGCTCCTTTCCTTACAATGAGCTTCTTCAGTTAAGCAAATACTGACGTGCAGTATGCAGCTGTTAACAGTAGTGTGAGGAGGAATTGCATGCTGGCAAATCATTCCGTGACAGTCAACAAATCACCATCATTTTCCCTGCAGAGGGAACAATTCCCGCCTTCTTTGGTGTTGGAGAACCTGGCAATTTCCATACTGTACGGCGACTCATCACCGGTGATAATCGATGCCTGAAGTGCATCTCTTCATCAACAAAGAGACGCAGCACCTCACAGCTTGTCTTGTTCGCACAGCCCTTTTGTCTGGGATCAGACGGACGTGGCACCAAACGAGCACAAACAAGGGTCATATGGAGATGGCCATGCATAATCGTAAAGACACCGCCATATGAAGTTCTCAGCACTTCACTGAGATTACGTAATGTTATCCACCAATCCTCAAGGATAGTCATAGCAGCTGTATTGCTGTTGACTTCAGTGACAGCAGAGGCCGAAACACCAGACCCACCTTGCTTAACACGGACAAGTCGGCCTTCTTTGAAGTCCTTAGCATCGAAACACTGTTGCACGAGGTAGTGCATCTTCACCGTGCGCTTGCTGCAGCTTTTCCTAAATTCAGCGGTTGTATGGCTTAAGCGAACACAGAGTATGGCTTAAGCGAACACAGAATTTTATTGCACCGTACTGCTCCTCTCGCACCTCCATTGTTTGATATGTGAAATACAAAGAGCGTATACAAAACATAGCCTTACTACCAATCTACTCATACGAGAGTGCTGCCGCCCGAGGGCATAATACGTACAAACCAGCACTTTTCAAATATTGATTATACAGATGAAAATTATCACGGAAACAACAGGAAAAATCAATATCACTCTTTTTTAGGCAGTCCTCGTGTATGTGTCAATAAGGTAACGGCATTCCCTTGATTAAAACATACACCGAAGAGCCAAAGAAACTGGTACACCTGCCTAATACCGTGTAGGGCCCCAGCGAACACGCGGAATTGCCGCAGTACGATGTGGCACTGACTCGACTAATGTCTGAAGTAGTGCAGGAGGGAATTGACACATGAATCCTGCAGTGCCGTCCATAAATCCTTAAGAGTACTAGGGGTGGAGATCTCTTCTGAACAGCACGTTTCAAGGCATCCCAGATATTCTCAATAATGCTCATGTCTGTGTAGTTTGGTGGCCAGCGGAAGTGTTTAAGCTCAGAAGAGTATTCATGGAGCCACTCTGGGGCAATTTCGGAGGTGTGGGGTGTCGCATTGTCCTGCTGGAATTGCCCAAGTCCGTTGGAATGCACAATTGACATGAGTGGATGCATGTGGTCAGGATGCTTACGTGTGTGTCACCTGTCACAGTCATATCCAGACGTATCAGCGGCCCCGCGTCAGTCAAACTGCACACGCTACACACAATTACAGAGACTCCATCACCTTAATTAAACAGTCCCCTGATGACATGTAGGATCCATGGAATCATGAGGTTGTTTCCATACCTGTAGACGTCCATCCGCTCGATACAATTTGAAACGAAACTCGTCTGACCAGGCAACATATTTCCAGTCATCAACAGTCCAATGTCGGTGTTGATGGACCCAGGCAAGGCGTAAGGCTTTGTGTCGTGCAGTTATCGAGGGTACGCGAGTGGGACTTCGGCTCCGATAGCTCATATCGATGATGTTTCGTTGAATGGTTCGCACGCTAACACTTGTCGATGGCCCAGCATTGAAATCTGCTGTAATTTGCAGAAAGGCTGCACTTCTGTCACGTTGAACGATCCTCTTCAGTCGTCGATGGTGCCGTTCTTTGGGGATCTTTCTCCGGCAACAGCGATGTCGGAGATTTGATGTTTCACTGGATTCCTGATATTCATGGTACACCCGTGAAATGGTCATACGGAAAAATCCCCACTTGATCGCTACCGCGCTGTGTCCCATCGCTCGTGCGCCGACTGTAACACCACGTTCAAACTCACTTAAATCTTGCTAACCAGCCACTGTAGCAGCAGCAACCGAACTACAACTGAGCCAGACACTTGTTGTCTTATTTAGGCATTGCCGACCGCAGCGCCGTATTCTGCCTTTACCAGTGCCTGAGTATTTAACATTGTAGAGAACTGAAGACAAATTCAAACAGCGAATAGAAGCACTTTTTAACGTGTTGGTTGGCCCCACAGATGATGATAATAATAATGTAGTGATGGATAAAGTGCGTCGGATGCCTACACATTTTTGCATGACATGTATCGTGTACGATACACGACAACGTTAATGAGACAATGGCACGTGGGTAAAATTAAAGGCACTTTATAGGAGTTTGCTAACGTAAAACAAATATTTGTACATGCTGTAAAGTGCATAAGATTCTTGAATGTTGTCTCATTACTTTTATTGAGATAAAATTGCAGGAGGGAGAAGGTAACAGAAAGTGCGTTAAGATATGAATGAATAGCATCATGATACTTCAGGAAACAATAGAGAGCAAAAACTGTAGCAAAAGCGAAGATTGGAATGTATACAACACATAACTGGCGAGTTTGGGTGTAAGCGTCACTGAGGGTGTAAGAGATTGGCACACGAGAATGATTCGTGGCGGTTTGCATCGAATCAGTAGTCAAGATTGATGACAATATAAAAAAAAATATTGGATAGTTCAGAAATGTGTGACTTAATGAAAACCACAAATACCTGAACCGTGATCAAATACTGGTGTTGAACTTTCCTGAATCGGTGAAGAGGAGCACGCTTTGACAGGACTGAAATTGTTTCTGTGATGGCAGATAGCGTTTGTGGAAAAAAGGAGGCTTGGATTGTTTCTAGTGGCAAAAAATTTCCTTGGGAATCCCAGAGGTTTCTTCCACAGGTGTCAAGAGCCTTCACTTTGAGTGTTTACAACGTCAGGATTAACTTAAGAGCACTTGCATTTTGTGAATGAAATGCATTCAAGAGAAGTGCGGCGATAGCACCGGGACGATAACAATGTGGGATTTCCTGACGCGATGGCGACAACACCCTCCATTGAGACGCTGCCGCTCTATTTTTGGTTTCCTTGCGCTGTATCTAGACTGGAAGAAGTCACAAAAGATTATCTAGACTGAAAAGAGGAAATACGACGAGCAGAAACAAAATTAAATCAAGGACAATGGAATGCAGACGAAGTAAGCCAAGACAGGCACAGGAAATTAGATTACGGTATAAGAGCCTGAAAGTAGTCGATGAGTCTAGAGATTTGGCCAGCGGAATGGCTGACGACGTTTCTTATTTTTTAAATTTTTTTTTTTGTAGTTTTAGGGCGCACAACTACAGTGGTCATTAGCGCCCAGACTAAATTATGAATGCACTGCGAGGCATAATGTTAAAACAGCAACTAAAAAGGACAACACTATAAAAGGCACATTAACAGGCAAGGGATTAAAAGAAAACAGCATAATCAAATGTCCTTAGACAGGTTGGTCAATTTGATAAAACGAAGAACGCGAGCAGCTGCTCCTGGGTCATCCGCTAAAATTTCACCCAGAGTACATGGCAGGCCAAGATCAACGCATATAGCTGACGATGGCTGACGTGGAGGGGAAATAAAATGGAAACTGGGAGTGGTAAGAAATGTCCATCTGGGAAAGAACAACATTGATAACATCCAATAAACAGGGTGAAAATCAGTAAAATGTACACACTGAGTGGAAATGGAGGCCGTGGTAGATGGCGCTGAGGAATGAAAGTTCCTTTGACAATGTACTGTGTGGTCCTTGTGCGTTGCAGACTGTATGATTGACAGATTGTACTGTAAGCAGCAGAATGGTCCGGTATTCATGTGGGGAACAAGCCGAGATGTTGTTTGTGTAGGGCCAAGAAGTTGGAAACGCAAAAGCAAGTACTCTCACAGACACCAAACACACCACAAAACATTTCGAGACCTTTTTGGGCGTCTGTGTGATCATGGGTCCTTTGAAACAGACGAAAGTGCATGGAGGCGGCGGACTGTGCATACACCAGAGATAGAGGATTGGGTTCTACAGGACACTGAGGCGAACCCTAGGCCAGGCTCCAGCTAAGTGGCCTGTCAACATGGTGTAGGCTAAAGTACGATCGTGTGTATCCTGCATGACAATCTGTACTATCCCTGTCACCTGGAACAAGCGCAAAAATTATCAGCAGCAGATTTCACTCTGTGGGAAGGATTTCGTCGACGGTTTTTGTGCCAGATCTTTACCGGTGAAACAACCTTTACCAGAACCGGCATCATGAGTCATCGGTAGGCTTCAGACAATCCTCGAGGAATGGTCGAGGCGTTTCACCAGCATCGGTCCAGCACAAATGTGTAGGCAGGGATTCTAGGCGATCAAGTTCTAGACGTGGTTATTGTTCCAAAACACCTCAATGGAGAAACGTATCTGGGCTCCAGTCTGGGATACTTGAGAATGGCAATACGACAGGTTACGTGGTTGCTGCATGACGGAGCACCACCCATTTTGGCATTACAGTTAGCTGACACCTCAACATCTTCCTCGGACGTTGGATAGGAGCGGAAACCCTGTAACATGGCCTGCTAGGTCACCAAACTTAAACTCCTTGAATTTTTGCCTCTGGGACATCTGAAAAGCGTTGTCTGTGCTGAACCAGCTCCTGACGTGTAGACCCTTCGCCAGCATGTTCACAATGCCTATGGCGCTATTCAGAGAAGACCAGAACGTGAGAAAGAGTGCGGCAATCCATGATACGCAGTGTGAACGCGTGCACTAGATCCCATGAAAAAAAAACTTTGTGTTTTGCATTATGGCAGGTCTTGTCATCGCGGAAGCCTCGTTAGAAAGGTCCACCGCGTGAGTGTCTAGGGAAGTGATTCCAGTGGTGGTTTCCCGTTGCCTTCGACTGATGATAATCAAACGATAATGAGGACAAGACAACACCCAGTCCCTGAGCGGAAAAAATCTGCGAACCACGCCGCTTGGCGTGACATTACGCCGCGCTGACAGCTCAGCTACTTTTTTTTTTTTTTTTTTATTAAATCTCGTTCTGATCTATATTGTTCGTTGAACTTGTTCGGGGCGGACGTCCGATGACACTCGTTTAGGTTCTACGTTGTTCCATTCACTCAGTTATTTGTTACAGAGGTTAGTTTACCCTCTGACTGAACACGCTGAGATATTATGCCGACGCTATCGGGGCGTTCGGATCCCATGGAGGCCACTTTGAATATCTGTTGTAACGTCGATGCGATGCAGATCTTTACCGTCTTCCGGAACGATTCGTTGCCATTGCACGCACACCGTCCATTTCCGGACACATGTTCATAGGTCCTTTTTTCCTCCATTTCAACTCAGCAATCCGTCCCTACAGTTTGTCGGTTTTATTAATGTTCACCCTGTAAATTTAAATCTTAGGCAGTCTTTCCTGCTAATATTTCTCTACAATGCACCCTCATATGAAAGTGAAACGCATATGACTAATGGCAGAGACCGAAGGCAACAGCAACTTTTGAAATTGTAGGGGGAGTCCCGAGTACAGTAAGCCGGTTCAAATGGATGTTGTTTGCAGTAATACCGCAAAGATGAAGAGGTTTTCGCGGGACTGACTAGCATGGAAAACAGAATCAAAATGTTTTTTGGACCGAAGGTCTAGACTACTCAATCTTCTCAAGAGGATATCGCATTAATGCAACTATGTGTCAAAATCCTGAATAACGATCTTATACAGTGCAGACTGCTGTGAGACTTGCAGGAAGAGTGTCAGTACGTTTTTGGAGGGCACCGACGGCGATATGGAGCCATGTAGACTTCCACGTTGTTGGAGGGTCAATGGCACAAAGAGCCCAATCGATGTCGTCCCACACACTCTCCACTAGTTTTACATCTGAGGAGCTTGGTGGTCAGGGGAGTGTAGTAAACTAATACCGGTGCTCTTCGAACCACGTAATACACTCCTGGAAATGGAAATAAGAACACATTGACACCGGTGTGTCAGACCCACCATACTTGCTCCGGACACTGCGAGAGGGCTGTACAAGCAATGATCACACGCACGGCACAGCGTACACACCAGGAACCGCGGTGTTGGCCGTCGAATGGCGCTAGCTGCGCAGAATTTGTGCACCGCCGCCGTCAGTGTCAGCCAGTTTGCCGTGGCATACGGAGCTCCATCGCAGTCTTTAACACTGGTAGCATGCCGCGACAGCGTGGACGTGAACCGTATGTGCAGTTGACGGACTTTGAGCGAGGGCGTATAGTGGGCATGCGGGAGGCCGGGTGGACGTACCGCCGAATTCCTCAACACGTGGGGCGTGAGGTCTCCACAGTACATCGATGTTGTCGCCAGTGGTCGGCGGAAGGTGCACGTGACCGTCGACCTGGGACCGGACCGCAGCGACGCACGGATGCACGCCAAGACCGTAGGATCCTACGCAGTGCCGTAGGGGACCGCACCGCCACTTCCCAGCAAATTAGGGACACTGTTGCTCCTGGGGTATCGGCGAGGACCGTTCGCAACCGTCTCCATGAAGCTGGGCTACGGTCCCGCACACCGTTAGGCCGTCTTCCGCTCACGCCCCAACATCGTGCAGCCCGCCTCCAGTGGTGTCGCGACAGGCGTGAATGGAGGGACGAATGGAGACGTGTCGTCTTCAGCGATGAGAGTCGCTTCTGCCTTGGTGCCAATGATGGTCGTATGCGTGTTTGGCGCCGTGCAGGTGAGCGCCACAATCAGGACTGCATACGACCGAGGCACACAGGGCCAACACCCGGCATCATGGTGTGGGGAGCGATCTCCTACACTGGCCGTACACCACTGGTGATCGTCGTGGGGACACTGAATAGTGCACGGTACATCCAAACCGTCATCGAACCCATCGTTCTACCATTCCTAGACCGGCAAGGGAACTTGCTGTTCCAACAGGACAATGCACGTCCGCATGTATCCCGTGCCACCCAACGTGCTCTAGAAGGTGTAAGTCAACTACCCTGGCCAGCAAGATCTCCGGATCTGTCCCCCATTGAGCATGTTTGGGACTGGATGAAGCGTCGTCTCACGCGGTCTGCACGTCCAGCACGAACGCTGGTCCAACTGAGGCGCCAGGTGGAAATGGCATGGCAAGCCGTTCCACAGGACTACATCCAGCATCTCTACGATCGTCTCCATGGGAGAATAGCAGCCTGCATTGCAGCGAAAGGTGGATATACACTGTACTAGTGCCGACATTGTGCATGCTCTGTTGCCTGTGTCTATGTGCCTGTGGTTCTGTCAGTGTGATCATGTGATGTATCTGACCCCAGGAATGTGTCAATAAAGTTTCCCCTTCCTGGGACAATGAATTCACGGTGTTCTTATTTCAATTTCCAGGAGTGTACATTACTAGCTGTGTGACACATTGCACTGTCCTGCTGGCAGATACCACTGTGCTGAGGAAAAACAAACTGCATGTAATGTTGAACATGACCCCGAACGATAGATCCATATGTACGTTGATCCATTGTGCCTTGCAGAACTACGATTATCCAGGAAATGTCACGCAAACATTCCCCAGACCATAATGTTCCCTCCTCCGGCCTCGACCCTTCCTGAGAAGGCTGTTTGCTTTCGGACGTATCCCGTCCGATGGAGCATAATCCATGATTCATCTGAAAAGGGAACCTGTCGTCAGTGGACGTGCAGTTGAGGAATTGGCGTGCAAATTCCAGACTTAGTCCTCAATGAACGCCAGACGCTTCCTGTGGAGGCCCATACGCTGAACAGTCGTTGAGGGGGCACTGTTGGTAGCCCACTGATTCATCTGGGTGCTCTGCTGCTCAGAGTTGGACGTCCCTTCGCCTGTACACCGCCGTCTGTGGCTCAAAAATGGTGCAAATGGGACTTAACGTCAGAGGTCATGAGTCCCCTTGAACTTAGAACTACTTAAACCTAACTAACCTAAGGACATCACACACATCCATGCCCGAGGTAGGATTCGAACCTACGACCTACGACCGTAGCAGCCGTGTGGTTCCGGACTGAAGCGCCTAGAACCGCTCGGCCACCGCGGCCGGCCTGTCTGTGGCCTGTGGTGCACCACAGTTCCTCGGCGCCGGTTTCGGGTAACGCCACTTTGCTGTGCACAGTATATTTTAACCATGGCAGCACGCGAACGGTTTACAGACTTAGTCGTCTCGGAAAAGCTTCCGCCCTTGACCCAAAAGTAAATGCTCAAGCCCTTCTGGATATCAAATAAATAGTTCTGGTTCCGCATTAGGGCAACGACTGCGTTGCTTTCCGCCCCCCCCCCCCCCCCCCCACGACAAGCTTTGCATACCTTCCACTGCTAGTGCTGCCACCTACCAACTGTGAGTGGTTATTGCACGTCGAACATACGCGGTGGTCACATGACTGTGACTGAACCGTGTATGACAAGTCATTTGGTGTGATGATTTAGATTTAAAAGATCTTGTCCCTTTCCCAAAGAATCATGACCGCCACAGCATATAAACAGTTTAGGGTAAACAGGTCACACGCTACATTTCAAAGGCCTTTCGTAGGCTTTTACTCGGAAGAATTGAAAGAAAAATTCAGGAAAACGTGGACGAGGGTGAGTTTGAATTGAGGAATACCAGAGAAATGAGAGATATCATTGGCTATTTGATGATGCAGTCTTAGAGAAAGCTTTTGACAATGTTGATTGGAATACTCTCTTTCAAATTCTAAAGGTGGCAGGGGTAAAATACAGGGAGCGAAAGGCTATTTACAATTTGTGCATAAACCAGAGGGCAGTTGTAAGAGTCGAGGGCCTCGAAAGGGAAGCAGAGGTTGAGACGGGAGTGAGACAGGTTTGTTTACTATGTCCGATGTTATTCAGTCTGTATATTGAACAAGCAATAAAGAAAACAGAAGAAAAATCTGGAGTAGTAATTAAAGTCCAGGGAGAAGAAATAAATTTTGAGGTTTGCCGATGACATAGTAATTCGATAGGAGACAGCAAAGTACCTGGAAGAGCAGTTGAGCGCAATGGACAGTGTCTTGAAAGGAGAATATAAGACGAACACCAACAAAATCAAAACGAGGATAAGGGAATGTTGTCGAATTAAATCCGAGGGAATTAGATTAGGAAACAAAACACTTAAAGTAGTAAACGAGTTTTGCTATTTGGAAAGCGAAATGACTGATGATAGCCTCCTGGTTAGCAATCCAGTGTAACGCACTGATTTCCAGGCGGGAAGGAGCGCCTGGTCCCCGGCACGAATCTGCTCGGCGGATTAGTGTTGAGGTCCGGTGTGCCGGCCAGTCGATAGTTTTTAATGCGATTTTGCATCTACCTCGGCGAATGCGGGCTGGTTCCCCTCATCCCGTCTCAGCTACACCGTGTCGGCAATTGCTGCACAAACACTGTCTCCACGTACGCGTACACCATACTTACTCTACCACTCACACATTTGGGGTTAGACTCGTCTGGTGTGAGATGTTCCAGGGGGGTCCACTGGGGGCCGAACCACGCAATAACCCTGGGTTCGGTGTGGGTCGGCGGTGGGGTGGGTGGACTGCTGTAGCCTGATGTGAGGTTTTGAACCACTGAGGGCTACCGGTGGGCGAAACCCCTCCGTCCTTTCTAGGTACCCAGTTCGATACAATACAATACAACTGATGATGGTCGAAGTAGGGAGGATATAAAACGCAGATTGGCAATGGCAAGAAAAGCGTTTTTGAAGAAGAGAAATTTGTTAACGTCGAGTATAGATTTAAGTGTTAGGAAATCCTTCCTGAAAGTACTTGTATGGAGTGTAGCCAACTATGGAAGTGAAACATGGACGATAAATAGTTTGGACAAGAAGTGAATAGAAGCTTTTGAAATGTGGTCCTACAGAAGAATGCTGTAGATGGGTAGATCACATAACTAATGAGGAAGTATTGAATAGGATTGGGGAGAAGAGAAATTTGTGGTACAACCTGACCAAAAGAAGGGATCGGTAGGTAGGACATGTTCTGAGGCATCAGGGGATCACAATGGAGTACTGCATGGAAGCGTGTGGGGTAAAAATAGTAGAGGAGAACAAGAGATGAATACAGTAAGCAGATGAAGACGGACGTAGGTTGCAGTAGTTAGTCGGAGATGAAGACGCTTGCACAGGATAGAGTAGGATGGAGAGCTGCATCAAATGAGTCTCTGGACTGAAGACCACAAAAAGAACATAATTTGATAATGACAGTATTCCGATTGCTTGAAGTTAACGGGGATACGTAAGTTACAGCTGGTTTTTTTGTTTTTTGTTTGTTTTTGTTTCTCGAAGTGGCAATATGCATTTCACTGACTGGGGGAAGGCCTCAGACAAGGCCAACCGATGCGGCTCAAATTTGGCAGGTCGCTTGTGTACAATCTAAAACGAAGGACTCTAAGATATTTTGGGTCAACACCCCTGCGTTTTTGAGAAAATCACTCCTAAAGGTTATGACAAGCAATCGACTCAAAATTGGCGGGCTCGAAAGATAATTGTAAATAGAGCATTTTTCATCATTAGGTCCGAAAACGCATACATTTCCAGAAATATAATTCATAACTAAATATAGTTCATAACCAACTTTCAGCACCGATTTTTCAGGCAATGATATCGTATTCGTGGTTGTTGTTGTTGTGGTCTTCAGTCCTGAGACTGGTTTGATGCAGCTCTCCATGCTACTCTATCCTGTGCAAGCTTCTTCATCTCCCAGTACTTGCTGCAACCTACATCCTTCTGAATTTGCTTAGTGTATTCATCTCTTGGTCGCCCTCTATGATTTTTACCCTTCACACTGCCCTCCAATGCTAAATTTGTGATCCCTTGATGCCTCATAACATGTCCTACCAACCGGTCCGTTTTTCTTGTCAAGTTGTGCCACAAACTCCTCCTCTTCCCAATTCTATTCAATACCTCCTCATTTGTTATGTGATCTACCCATCTAATCTTCAGCATTCTTCTGCAGCACCGCATTTCGAAAGGTTCTATTCTCTTCTTGTCCAAACTATTTATCGTCCATGTTTCACTTCCATACATGGCTACACTCCATACAAATACTTTCAGAAACGACTTCCTGACAAATCTATACTCGATGTTAACAAATTTCTGTTCTTCAGAAACGCTTTCCTTGCGTATTCGTGGTACACATCAAAATTAATTACCGAAAAAGACATTTTTAAATGTAAACAAAGTTTGTTTTCCACCGACTCTTCGGAAGGAACAGTGTAGCTGTCGAAAGATGGCATTCGTTAGATGTTCTTGGTGCCGTGAGTATATTTGCTTCGAATGTTTATATGACAAGTACTATCCATCTAGTTGTTCGAAGAAAAGTGAGGACACGTAACAGTGACTGGAAGAGCTATTGTAAAGTGATCTGGACTAACATTTTAGTTGTTTACTATCCCAAGAGGTTTGGGAAATTTATTTGCCTACCTTATTATTATCATTCTTTATTGATTTACTTACCTTATTAACCCTCCTATCCCTGTCAATTGAGATATCGAAATATACAAACAAAAAAAGAAGAACATCCGCTAGCTTTCTTCGAGATTCGGACCTGGGTTCTCCTATTCCCAGCCAGTTACCTTTTTTTTTTAATTCTTTGTTGGTCTCATTGTGTTGTATTTTGTTCGTCGTATATGTTCGGGGCGGACGTCTCATTACACTCGTTCAGGTTGTTCGTTGATCTGTTGACTCAGTTTTTTTATTACACAGGATAGCTGCCTTGGCCGTTGCGCCATCGGCGAAAAGCGTCAACTATGTGGGTACAGAAGCGGCAGTTGTAAAAGTTTCTTTCCTCGATTTCTGGAAAAGTTGGCGTTTGCGGACCCCATACCTGATGATTTACGATTATCTATCGATACCTCCAATTTTGAGTCGATTGCTCGTCATAACCTTAAGGGGTGATTATCTCAAAATTGCGGGGGTGTTGACAGAAAATATCTTAGAGTCCTTCGTTTTAGATTGTACACAAGCTACCTGCCAAATCTGAGCCGAATCGGTTGGCCGCGCATGAGGCTTTCCCCTTGTGTGTGTACTGGAGCATCCGCATGAATACGGTACGTTTCTAATTCAACTTTCGCTACTCTAGCCGTTGTAGACGGGAAATTATTTACCGCTTGGTTACCCAACTACATACTGTAGGAACAAAGAGCCATGCGAAATTATTATTATTATTATGACGTTCAGACTGTGCGTTGTAGGATTTGCTTTGTTAGTGGTGTTAGTGTCACGACTTGCCGTTAGGCGCCGGCACTGAAGCACTCAAAACCCAAGGGCAAAGGACATGCAGCGTGAACGGCACACGTTATTCTGATCTGCTTCGCCAACATGTGATCTGTTCTGTCGGGAGAGAGGTACTGCAGACTCCGTAACAGATTTGGACAAGACTGAATCGTTGGTCGATCGTTCCAAACTGCATTTGAACCTGTGTGTACTCTCGCTGTAGGGTTACCTGAACGACACTATTTATCAAGGGGACGCTAACAAACGTTGGAGGCTGAAGATGATCGCAGCGAGTGAGGTAGCAACATCCCACCTGATATGTCTCGGGCATCAGCGGAGCAGCCGCTTGTGCGGTTCCAGGTTGTCGTGGATGCAGACAGTCGTCATTTTGAGCAACGTCTGTAACGTGGGAAGTAAACATGGTACGCAATTAAGAAATGTTAACATCCCACCGTAAGTTAAAATGTGTTTCTGTCACAGATTTATTCTTATAATTAAATGTTTCCCTGAGACATTTAAGTCTCTTTTTATTATCTGCTTCATTTCATTTTTCCCTTACATATTGACACTACTGCCAGGGCTCTCCGATTTCCCTTACATATTGACGCTACTGCCAGGGCTCTCCGATATTGGCAATATGTGAGGGAAAAATGAATTGAAGTTTGTGTTGGGGAAGTCACTAAGCTTAGATACACTCCTGGAAATTGAAATAAGAACACCGTGAATTCATTGTCCCAGGAAGGGGAAACTTTATTGACACATTCCTGGGGTCAGATACATCACATGATCACACTGACAGAACCACAGGCACATAGACACAGGCAACAGAGCATGCACAATGTCGGCACTAGTACAGTGTATATCCACCTTTCGTAGCAATGCAGGCTGCTATTCTCCCATGGAGACGATCGTAGAGATGCTGGATGTAGTCCTGTGGAACGGCTTGCCATGCCATTTCCACCTGGCGCCTCAGTTGGACCAGCGTTCGTGCTGGACGTGCAGACCGCGTGAGACGACGCTTCATCCAGTCCCAAACATGCTCAATGGGGGACAGATCCGGAGATCTTGCTGGCCAGGGTAGTTGACTTACACCTTCTAGAGCACGTTGGGTGTCACGGGATACATGCGGACGTGCATTGTCCTGTTGGAACAGCAAGTTCCCTTGCCGGTCTAGGAATGGTAGAACGATGGGTTCGAGGACGGTTTGGATGTACCGTGCACTATTCAGTGTCCCCTCGACGATCACCAGTGGTGTACGGCCAGTGTAGGAGATCGCTCCCCACACCATGATGCCGGGTGTGGCCCTGTGTGCCTCGGTCGTATGCAGTCCTGATTGTGGCGCTCACCTGCACGGCGCCAAACACACATACGACCATCATTGGCACTAAGGCAGAAGCGACTCTTATCGCTGAACACGATACGTCTCCATTCGTCCCTCCATTCACGCCTGTCGCGACACCACTGGAGGCGGGCTGCACGATGTTGGGGCGTGAGCGGAAGACGGCCTAACGGTGTGCGGGACCGTAGCCCAGCTTCATGGAGACGGTTGCGAATGGTCCTCGCCGATACCCCAGGAGCAACAGTGTCCCTAATTTGCTGGGAAGTGGCGGTGCGGTCCCCTACGGCACTGCGTAGGATCCTACGGTCTTGGCGTGCATCCGTGCGTCGCTGCGGTCCGGTCCCAGGTCGACGGGCACGTGCACCTTCCGCCGACCACTGGCGACAACATCGATGTACTGTGGAGACCTCACGCCCCACGTGTTGAGCAATTCGGCGGTACGTCCACCCGGCCTCCCGCATGCCCACTATACGCCCTCGCTCAAAGTCCGTCAACTGCACATACGGTTCACGTCCACGCTGTCGCGGCATGCTACCAGTGTTAAAGACTGCGATGGAGCTCCGTATGCCACGGCAAACTGGCTGACACTGACGGCGGCGGTGCACAAATGCTGCGCAGCTAGCGCCATTCGACGGCCAACACCGCGGTTCCTGGTGTGTCCGCTGTGCCGTGCATGTGATCATTGCTTGTACAGCCCTCTCGCAGTGTCCGGAGCAAGTATGGTGGGTCTGACACACCGGTGTCAATGTGTTCTTTTTTCCATTTCCAGGAGTGTAGTTGATGCAGCAATGTTGAACATTGCGATGGTGTGATGGTTAGCAATTTCTGCCTAGGAAACAAGACGACCGGGGTTCTTTATGTCATTTCATTGTAGCCATTTTTGTTACTGTTTTTGTGGAATAATAATAATAATAATAATAATAAAGTCCCGGCTGCAGCACAAATTTTAATTCATTTCGTCTGCTTCGACCATTATCACAGCTTTATTCGTTATTTCTTTTCCCCTGTCCTTAAAAATGTTTCCGCATAGTTTCACTGTGCTAGGTTCAATCGTTTTTCGTGGGTGTTCACTCAAGCAGCGAAACTTTAAATATAACCACTCTTGCATGAACGATGTTGGTGTAGAATGTAAGTGCGGAGGACCTATAAACAAACTGTACACAAGGCAAAAAGCGGTGACGAGGAAACGTTACTTAGTGAAATTTCATGGCAAATTAAAACGATGTGCCAGACTGGGACTCGAACTTTTCAGCTTTGCTTTTTACGTGCACAGCTTTACTTCCGCCAGCAGCTCATCTCATAACTTCCAAACCTTGCGGGACTAGCGCTCCTTGGAGAAAGGATCGAAGTTGGGAAGGCAGGAGATGAGGTATTAGTGGAAGTAAAGCTGTGAAGAATGGGTCGTGAGTCGTGCTTGGAATGCTCAGTCGGTAGGGCACGTGCCCGCGAAAGACGAACGTCCAAAGTACGACTGGGCACGCAGTTTTAATCCGACAGGGAGATTGAAACCAGGGCAGATTCCAGTGCACAGTGAAGATTCATTCTCGAGGTTAGTATTGTTCTCCATGTCGATCCTGCGGAGAACTTTCATCTTATCTTGCTTATCTTATCAGTCTGCTTAATTTGAAATCTCCTTTTGTAATGGCACATCTCAAATGTTTCGATTACCTGTTTCTCACGTTTTCCCACAGTACATGAGTCACTTCTATAAATGGTGTGCTCTTGACGCACAGTCTCAGGAATTAAGACCTATAAAAGCTGTCCGTCTCGAAATATAAAAAATTATTGCTTACTCAAGGTTATTTGTAGCACGAACATCCTGTCTGTAGTCGGTTTTCTCTTATGGAACGAACGTTTTGGGACGACATTTCCAATGCACCTGGTTCACCTTGAGACCAGGTTTTACTCGCACACATTAACGTTTTGTATTCGATCAATGATAGACCACTTGCTTTAGACAGAATGCCCCCTGATTTTTGTGACCCCATTCCACAAAAAAATAAAAGATATTCTGTTATGGCATCTGGTACACTTTTTCCTATGGCTTGGTTTTTTAAAACATATTCTGTTTATTTTTTCTGATAGCGAAGACACTGATGAGAGATGAAATTACGACCACCCGATTCATATCGAGTTGGTTCACCTTGTGAACTCCATACAGCCCCATTTGAAGCCCTGATAAATGTCCGCCATAATACAATACTATCCCACTGGTCTATGTGTGTCATGCGGTGCGTGTCTTGAATAACTGTTCACCTGGATGATGGTGTCATCGACCACAAACCATTGACCTGATATAACAAGAAATGCGACTCATCCAATTAGGCGACACGTTTCCATAAATGCACGGTCTGGTAACAAGAAACGAGACTCATTCGCCTAGATGACAAGTTTCCACTGATCTACAGCCTGGTAACAATAAATGCGACTGCCCATGGTTTGGTAACAAGTAATGTGACTCGTCCGACCAGGCACACGTTACCATTGACCCATGGACCACTTTTGATGATTATGTGCCCACTTTAGTCGAAACTGATGCTGTCGTTGGGTCGGTATAGGTATACGCATGGGTTGTCTGCTGCGAAGATCCATGTTAACAACATGCGCTGAACAATGTGCTCCAGAATACTTTCGCCTGCACAAGAATTGTACTGCGACGTCGCATTTCGGCACATATCGCCGTCTATCCCATTTTAGAGAGCCGGCAGTCCTCCCACCTGTACATTGTGTTGAGGCTTCAACGTCCAACACCTTATCATCTGCTTGTGGTTCTCCCATCCATCAACGACTTTACGTAGATGCCCACGACAGTGGCACGTGGTCACGCAATCAGCTTCCCCGCTTTCGAGATGCTCTTTCGCAGGCGCCAGTCCGTCATGAAGTACTCTTTGTGACAGTCGCTTAACTCACAAGGAGACGGCACGACCGTGGGGTCGGGGATTTGTCCGAAATTTTGTGTGGTGAAAGACGACCCCTCACACCTCACGCGGTTAAAATATTAGGACGCACTACCCGGAAAATCCCGGGAAAAATCGATCCAAAGTTTCTTAGGGGCCTTATGGGTATAAAATGTTAATCCTTGGCCGAGCCGCCGTCTGGCGTAGATGTTTAGGCCTCGGAGTTTTACGCCAGAGGTCTCGGGTTCGATTCCTCCTCTGGCACTTCTTTTTCGTCTCTTTCATTTTCTTTTGTTATTCCACCAATTATTCAGAAAGTTTTGCAAACCTACATTATCTTTAACAAAATAGTTGCATTATCAAATAAAAATTATTTTCTTTTTGCCCTACAACACAATTCATTGCGGTGGGTTTTCCATTTTTAATTGTAAATTATATGAGGGGAAACATTGGGTTTTTCATCAAAATAACAAAGTCGATTGGGAAACATTTAGTTTTTGAACATATAATAATTATAAACAAGAACCGCAGTGGTTGTTGTTGTTGTTGTGGTCTTCAGTCCTGAGACTGGTTTGATGCAGTTCTCCATGCTACTCTATCCTGTGCAACCTTCTTCATCTCCCAAAACCTACTGCAGTCTACATCCTTCTGAATCTGTTTGGAGTATTCATCTATTGGTCTCCCTCTACGATTTTTACCCTCCACGCTGCCCTCCAATACTAAATTGGTGATCCGTTGATGCCTCAGAACATGTCCTACCAACCGATCCCTTCTTCTAGTCAAGTTGTGCCACAAACTTCTCTTCTCCCCAATCCTATTCAATACCTCCTCATTAGTTATGTGATCTACCCATCTAATCTTCAGCATTCTTCTGTAGCACCACATTTCGAAAGATTCTATTCTCTTCTTGTCTAAACTACACTCCTGGAAATGGAAAAAAGAACACATTGACACCGGTGTATCAGACCCACCATACTTGCTCCGGACACTGCGAGAGGGCTGTACAAGCAATGATCACACGCACGGCACAGCGGACACACCAGGAACCGCGGTGTTGGCCGTCGAATGGCGCTAGCTGCGCAGCATTTGTGCACCGCCGCCGTCAGTGTCAGCCAGTTTGCCGTGGCATACGGAACTCCATCGCAGTCTTTAACACTGGTAGCATGCCGCGACAGCGTGGACGTGAACCGTATGTGCAGCTGACGGACTTTGAGCGAGGGCGTATAGTGGGCATGCGGGAGGCCGGGTGGACGTACCGCCGAATTGCTCAACACGTGGGGCGTGAGGTCTCCACAGTACATCGATGTTGTCGCCAGTGGTCGGCGGAAGGTGCACGTGCCCGTCGACCTGGGACCGGACCGCAGCGACGCACGGATGCACGCCAAGACCGTAGGATCCTACGCAGTGCCGTAGGGGACCGCACCGCCACTTCCCAGCAAATTAGGGACACTGTTGCTCCTGGGGTATCGGCGAGGACCATTCGCAACCGTCTCCATGAAGCTGGGCTACGGTCCCGCACACCGTTAGGCCGTCTTCCGCTCACGCCCCAACATCGTGCAGCCCGCCTCCAGTGGTGTCGCGACAGGCGTGAATGGAGGGACGAATGGAGACGTGTCGTCTTCAGCGATGAGAGTCGCTTCTGCCTTGGTGCCAATGATGGTCGTATGCGTATTTGGCGCCGTGCAGGTGAGCGCCACAATCAGGACTGCATACGACCGAGGCACACAGGGCCAACACCCGGCATCATGGTGTGGGGAGCGATCTCCTACACTGGCCGTACACCACTGGTGATCGTCGAGGGGATACTGAATAGTGCACGGTACATCCAAACCGTCATCGAACCCATCGTTCTACCATTCCTAGACCGGCAAGGGAACTTGCTGTTCCAACAAGACAATGCACGTCCGCATGTATCCCGTGCCACCCAACGTGCTCTAGAAGGTGTAAGTCAACTACCCTGGCCAGCAAGATCTCCGGATCTCCCCCATTGAGCTTGTTTGGGACTGGATGAAGCGTCGTCTCACGCGGTCTGCACGTCCAGCACGAACGCTGGTCCAACTGAGGCGCCAGGTGGAAATGGCATGGCAAGCCGTTCCACAGGACTACATCCAGCATCTCTACGATCGTCTCCATGGGAGAATAGCAGCCTGCATTGCTGCGAAAGGTGGATATACACTGTACTAGTGCCGACATTGTGCATGCTGTGTTGCCTGTGTCTATGTGCCTGTGGTTCTGTCAGTGTGATCATGTGATGTATCTGACCCCAGGAATGTGTCAATAAAGTTTCCCCTTCCTGGGACAATGAATTCACGGTGTTCTTATTTCAATTTCCAGGAGTGTATTTATCGTCCACGTTTCACTTCCATACATCATCATACAAATACTTTCAGAAACGACTTCCTGGCATTTAAATCTATACTCGATGTTAACAAATTTTTCTTCTTCAGAAACGCTTTCCTTGCCATTGCCAGTCTACATTTTATATCCTCCCTGCTTCGACCATCATCAGTTATTGTGCTCCCCAAATAGCAAAACTCCTTTACTACTTTAAGCTTCTCATTTCCTAATCTAATTCCCTCAGCATCACCCGACTTAATTTGACTACATTCCATTATCCTGGTTTTGCTTTTGTTGATGTTCATCTTATACCCTCCTTTGCGTTCAGCTGCTCTTCCAATTTCCTTTGCTGTCTCTGACAGAATTACAATGTCATCGGTGAACCTGAGAGTTTTTATTTCTTCTCCATGGATTTTAATACCTACTCCAAACTTTTCTTTTGTTTCCTTTATTGCTTGCTCAATATACAGATTGAATAACATCGGGGACAGGCTACAACCCTGTCTCACTCCCTTCCCAACCACTGCTTCCCTTTCATGCCCATCAACTCTTATAACTGCCATCTCGTTTCTGTACAAATTGTAAATAGCCTTTCGCTCCCTGTATTTTACCCCTGCCACCTTCAGAATTTGAAAGAGAGTATTCCAGTCATCGCAGTGGTAATTATCGTAAAAACAAACAAAGCAATAATTTTTGCGACATCTTAACGCAACATATAAAGGCGGATATTTTTTTCAGTCACAGGGCGTTTGCAATATATCGGTACAAAAGCATGCCCCATTAACATTTACGAAAATGTTTTGAGTTTCTGATAATTTTGAGGCAGACCAGGCATATTGAATCATGTCTCGGAATATTGGTGACGACATTTGACGGTGAATTATAGGACGAATTTTTATACAATCTTCCTGGGAATTAATTTCACGATTCTTCTGTAACAATGCGCTGCAATTTTGCAAGCAAGAGAAGAAAAAAAAGTGCCGCAGGAAGAATCGAACCCAAAACCTCTGGCGTAAGGGTCCGAGCGCTAACTACGAGGCCTGTTCAGAAAGTAAGCTCCGATTGATTGCCAAATTGAAACCACAGTGAACATCAGAAATGTTTTACTTGTAACAATTAGCTACACCTTTCAGCTACTTCTCTACGTAGTCGCCGTTCTGACTTAGACTTTTGTCATAGCGTTGTACCAACTTTTCAATAGCCTCATCATAGAAGGCAGCCGCCAGTGCTTTCCGCCAATTCTCCACGCTGGCCTACACCTCGTTGTCTGTGTCAAAATGTTGTCTTCAAAGACAGCGGTTCATGTGACCAGAGATGAAACTCAGGGGGAGACAATTGCGGACTGTATTGTGGGTAATCTCACATTTCCATTTGAAAACGATGCAGGAGCATCTTCATTGCCCCTGCAGAATGCGGCTGAGAATTGTCTTGAAGAAGAAACAGCACGACAGTTATGTAATGTTAGCTGCATAGCTTCAGGCGAAATTTCTCACCAGGCCCTCGTACTTGGCGGCAGACACTATTTTCTAGACATCTTTACGCACTCACTGCGGGCTCCGAAATGAGAAGAGCGACGTGATGCTAACTGGGGTTATACTAGAGACACTACCCAACACATCTGTGCAAAGCTTTATCGGATTTTCATAGTCGTTTCCATTTCGCGACCGATCGGAGCTTACTTTCTGAACGCCCCTCGTATGTGGGCCAGACGGCGGGTCGGCTATGGACATTTTATACTCATAAGGCACCTAAGAAACTTTGGACTGATTTTTCCCTGGATTTTCCGAGTGGTACGTCCTAATATTTTAACCACGTGAGGTGTTAGGGGTCCTCTTTCACCACACAAAATTTCGGACAAATCCCCGAACCCACGGTCGTGCCGTCTCCTTGTCAGTGTATTTTCCCATTTGCGGCTCCTATCGTCCCTGGAATGATTACCCCCTCACCTCTTTCCTTACCGTGGCTGTCCGCACCTTGTGGTCCAGTGGCTAGCGTTGCTGTCTCTCGATCACAGGGTCCCGGGTTCGATTCCCGGCTGGGTTGGGGATTTTCTGTGCCCGGGGACTGGGTGTTAGCGTTGCCCTCATCATTTCATCATCATCATCATCATCATCATTGTAACGGTAACTAGATTGGATTGTGTAATAATTGGACCGTGTAAGAATTGGGACTTTGTACGGGTGCTGATGACCGCGCAGTTGAGTGTCCCACAAACCCGACATCATCATCATCGTCATCATCCCTTACCGCGTCACGTGCCCGCGACGCCAACAGGTGGTATTCCACATAATGGGGAGCGGCGGGCGTCATGTTTGGGCTCATCAGTGTAAATCCTGAATTTCAATATTACGTCATTCATCAGGATCTCAACCATTTGGAAGCGGTTTTAATGTCCAGCTGCGAACACGGCTTGTATGTGTGGGGGGGGGGGGGGGGTGCTAGCGCAATACAAAATCAATACCTTCTCTGCGTGATAGCAATGGAAATACTGTCGACGACAGTGCTGCTAAAGCAGAGTTACTGAACACAGCATTCCGAAATTCCTTCACCAAAGATGACGAAGTAGATACGAGGGTTGGAACTTAAGTAGTGGTAACTATTTATTCACAACCGATACAAAAGAGTTGCATGTTTGCACCCGTTACTGTCCTTCAAAGTAGTCACCAGCGTTGTGTAGAACCCGTAGCCAGCGATGTGGAAGGCGTATATATACCATTAGCAGAGCCTGTTCTGTTGGTGGTGCGAATGGAGCAGTCTAAACTTATGGTGATTCTCGTGTACCAGCGCTTTACGTTCCTCCACGGCAGACCGTCAATTACTGTTCGTTTTTGGAACATCACCCGCGACCAGCTTTCCGAAAGAAGCGGCGACACTTTCTGCGCAACCCACCCATCATTTCACACGGAAATGCGCGGGCGCATACAGCGCAAGCTGTGGCTACTCTGTTCGGTCGATGGGACTGGGAAGTACTGTACCACCCACCATACTCCACGGACTTAAGTCCTTGTGACTTTGATTTGATTCCGACGATGAAGGAACCACTTAGTGGCATTCGCTTCATAACTGTTCCAGAGATTCGACAGCTTCATTCGCAACATCAACAGAACAGGCTCTGCTAACGGTATACCAAGCCTTCCACATCGCTGGCAACGCGTTCTACACAACGCTGGTGACTACTTTGAAGGACAGTAACAGGTGCAAACATGTAACTCTTTTGTATTGCTTCTGAATAAATAGTTTCCACTATTTAGGTTCCAATCCTCGTATTTCAAAATTCAAACTGAACAGCTCCCAACACGAGTGACGTAGAAGTAGATGTCCTCGGAGGAGTGAAGCAACTTAAATCACTTAACAAAGCAAGTTCCGGTCCACACTCTATAACAGTTACGTTCCTTTCAGAGTATGGTGATACGATAGCTCCATACTTAACAATCATACACAACCGCTCGCTCGACGAAAGACCCGTACCAAAGACTGGAAAGTTGCACAGGTCACACCAATGTTCAAGAAAGGTAGTAGGAGTAATCCACTAAATTACAGGCTCACATCATTAACGGCGATATGTAGCAGGATTTTGAAACATATAACATATGTTGCGTTCAAATATTACGAGTTACCTCAAAGAAAACCATCTACTGACACACAGTCAACAGGGATTTAGGAAATATCCTTCTTGTGAAACACAACTAGCTCTATACTCACATGAAGTGTTGAGTGTATTGACAAGGGATTTCAAATTTATTCCAGAAGGCTTTTGACACTGTACCATACAAGCGGCTTGTAGTGACATCCTGTGGTTGTTGAATATCGTCCCATTTATATGACTGAATTCGTAATTTCCTGTCAGAGAGGTCATAGTTCGTAACAATTGACGGAAAGTCATCGAGTGAAACAGAAATGATATCTGGCGTTCCACAAGGCAATATTGTAGGCCCTCTGCTATTTCTTATGTATATAAACTATTTAGGAGACAATCTGAGCAGCCGTCTTAGGTTGATTGCAGATGATGCTGTCGTTTACAGACTAGTAAAGTCATTAGAAAATCAAAACAAATTGCAGAACGATTTAGAAAAGATATGTGTATGACGTAAAATTTCATCCACATGAGTGCTAAAAGGATTGCTTTAAACTTCGGTTACACGATAAATCAGTCAAATCTAAAGGCGGTAAATTCAACTAAATACTTAGGAATTACAATTACGATCAACTTAATTCGGAAGGAACACATAGGAAATGTTGTGGGGAAGGCTAACGAAAGATTGCGTTTTATTTGCAGGACACTTAGAAAATGTAACAGATCTACTAAAGAGACTGTCTAAACTTGTCCATCCTCTTTTACTGTAGAATACTGCTGCATGGTTTGGGATCCTTACCAGATAGGATTGACGGAATACATCAAGAAAAGTTCAAAGAACGGCAGTACGTTTTGTACTATCGTGAAATAGGGGAGAGAGTGTCACTGAAATTGATACAGGATTTGGGGTGGACATAATAAAACCAAGGGCGTTTTTAGTTGCTACGGAATCTTCTCAAGAAATTTCAGTCACTGACTTTCTCCTCCGAATGCGAAAATATTATGTTGACGCCGACCTACATAGCGAGAAACGATCATCATCATAAAATGAGAACTCGCAACGAAAGATATTGGTGCTCGCTGTACGAGATTGGAGTAATAGAGAATTATTGTGAATGTAGTCGATGAACCCTCTGCCAGGCACTTAAATGTGATTTGCGGACTATACATGTAGATGTAGGTGTAGATGGCTCAACATCCACTATATAGCCC